>NW_023501561.1:0-45232 GCF_013396195.1 Fusarium tjaetaba
CCTTTCATCAGCCATGCCCCGCCCCGCCATGCACTGGTGAGACGCGGGATCAGCGCCCAGATTCGTGTTGCTGACACAGCCTTTTGCAAACAGGTCTGTCCCGTCTCGAGTACCGTGGATATGACTCTGCTGGTCTAGCCATCGACGGCGACAAGAAGAAGGAGGTTCTCGCTTTCAAGGAGGTTGGCAAGGTCGCCAAGCTCCGAAAGCTCATTGACGAGTCCGACCTCGACCTCGAGAAGATCTTTGATTCACATGCCGGTATTGCCCACACCCGATGGGCTACTCACGGTCCTCCTTCCACCACCAACTGCCACCCCCACCGGTACGTTTGAGAAATTCCGAAATTCCCAACCCGACTGCTTATTTCTTGATCTTTGCCGTTCCATTCGGAGGATGCGAAGATCAGTTCTGGATTGGGAGAGTGATTTTGAACACGGTGTGCTAACTACAAACCCCTGAATGCAGATCTGACGTCAACTGGGAGTTCACCGTTGTCCACAATGGTATCATCACCAACTACAAGGAGTTGAAGACTCTTCTCCAGGCCAAGGGCTTCAAGTTCGAGACTGAGACCGACACTGAGTGCATCGCAAAGCTCACCAAGTACATCCACGACCAGCACCCCTCCATTGGCTTCACCGACCTTGCCAAGGCCGTCATCCAGGAGCTCGAGGGTGCTTATGGTCTTCTCATCAAGTCCGTCCACTACCCTCATGAGGTTATCGCCGCCCGAAAGGGTTCTCCTCTCGTCATCGGTGTCAAGACCGAGCGTCGCATGAAGGTTGACTTTGTCGATGTTGAGTATTCTGACGAGAACGCTGCCCTCCCCGCCGAGGCCGCTTCCCAGAATGTTGCCATCAAGAAGAACGACCTTCTGTCTCCCGACGCTGGCCTTCTCGGTGCCGCCGACAAGTCTCTCCTCCATCGATCTCAGTCTCGTGCTTTCATGACTGATGACGGCATGCCCATGCCCACTGAGTTCTTCCTCTCCTCTGACCCTTCGGCCATTGTCGAGCACACCAAGAAGGTCATGTACCTTGAGGACGACGACATTGCCCACATCCACGAGGGCTCCCTCAACATCCACCGCCTCAAGAAGGCCGATGGCAGCTCCAACGTCCGAACCATTCAGACTCTTGAGCTCGAGCTCCAGGAGATCATGAAGGGCAAGTTCGACCACTTCATGCAGAAGGAGATTTTCGAGCAGCCCGAGTCCGTCGTAAACACCATGCGTGGTCGTCTCGATATTGCCAACAAGACCGTCACCCTTGGCGGTCTCCGCTCTTACATTTCCACCATTCGCCGATGCCGCCGCATCATCTTCATTGCCTGCGGTACTTCTTACCACTCTTGCATGGCCGTCCGTGGTGTCTTTGAGGAGCTTGCTGAGATCCCCATCGCCGTTGAGCTGGCTTCCGATTTCCTCGACCGACAGGCCCCTGTCTTCCGTGACGACACCTGCGTCTTCGTCTCTCAGTCTGGTGAGACTGCCGACTCCCTCATGGCTCTCCGCTACTGCTTGGAGCGCGGTGCCCTGACTGTCGGCATCGTCAACGTTGTTGGCTCCTCAATTTCTCTCCTCACACACTGTGGTGTCCACATCAACGCCGGTCCCGAGATCGGTGTCGCCTCCACCAAGGCCTACACCTCTCAGTTCATCGCCATGGTCATGTTTGCTCTGTCCCTGAGCGAGGACCGTGCTTCCAAGAAGGCTCGCCGCGAGGAGATCATGGAGGGTCTCTCCAATGTCTCTGCCCAGATCAAGTCCATCCTCGAGCTTGACTCCTCCATCAAGAAGCTCTGCGAGAACTTCAAGAACCAGAAGTCTCTCCTCCTTCTCGGACGTGGCAGCCAGTTCTCCACTGCTCTTGAGGGTGCCCTCAAGATTAAGGAAATCTCCTACCTTCACTGCGAAGCCGTCATGTCCGGTGAGCTGAAGCACGGTGTTCTGGCTCTGGTTGACGAGAACCTCCCCATCATCATGATCCTCACCCGTGACGATCTGTTCAAGAAGTCACTCAACGCCTATCAGCAGGTTATTGCTCGCGGTGGTAAGCCCATCGTTATCTGCAACCCCTCTGATGAGGAGTTCAAGTCTTCTGAAGCCGAGAAGATCGAGATCCCCAAGACGGTCGACGTTCTCCAGGGTCTCCTCAACGTTATCCCTCTCCAGCTCATTGCATACTGGCTTGCCGTTCTCGAGGGTCTCAACGTTGATTTCCCTCGCAACTTGGCCAAGTCGGTCACTGTCGAGTAAGCTCGTTACTGTTTTTTTGACTAATGGTCGATGTACAGTATGAGTTTTGGCGGCTGCTTGGGTTCCTCTTCGCTACTGGCGAGAGGCTTATGATGAAATTTGGAGTTGGGTTTTGGACTGCACTGGCTTGCAAATGAACATGTTGGTCAAGCATTTTGTGTTTTGTCTACCTGGATAGCATGGAACAAAGTGTTTGGCAAAAATAAATGAATAAATGGGAGGCCAGGGACCAGGCTGGTCGTGGTCAGTATTAGATGGTAACCCTCGAGAAGAGGCTGAATAGGCATGTTGGCTTATTTACGATACAATAGTTCTAGGCAACGTAATCACGAATAGCAAGTCTTGCAAATTGAACATAAAGTTGACGTTTGAAAACTGTGAATGCTGCGACTGCATTTGGCTATGCAGTGAACTGAACTATGATTTGCTTCAGAGCTTGATGTTTTAAATTTCCGGTCTCCCTACAGATTTAGACGTAACGGGCACAAGACGAGGCACTGAGCCTTTGCCTTCGACCTCTGACCTATAATTTTCTTGAAAAGTGCCTCTCATATACAGCATTGACTCATTGGAGCCCGAGACATTGAGGTCATATGATGTGTGGCTCTATGTGGCCTTCTTGGTAAGGTCATGCGAATGAAATTTGGAAAAAGCTTCACAACTAACACAAATGCAAGGTATAGATATTAAAGCACATTCTTGAATGATGAGATGTGATATGTTCTTACAACTCTACCGTTTCCCCTGTCTTGAGCTGTTCCCAGGCTATTGGATGAGAGGGAGAGGAAGGAATTCCATCGATGGCTTATAGAAGTTCACTGCACATTGTCAAGTATCATCATCATCATGATTGCTCCAGCTGAATCTTGTCTAAAGTAACAGCAATCAAGCCGGGTTGACTTGTATCTTGTGCAGCCTCACTAGTTGGTTGATTAAAAATGTGACTGGCGTTCGTCACTCGGTCCTCCCATTTCAGCACCTGCTACAGGATTTAGACAGTTTGAGTACCATATCCGCGAATTCTCTCGGCAAAGGCCCAGCTCTGAGCCTCGAGCTGCAGACCATCGGTGAGCTCCACTCCTTCCTTTGTGACGACAGCCATCGAGTAAGAGTCCAAACTACGGGCATCGCGGTAGTATAGAACCTTCATACATTCCTTGATGATCTTGATAGCCTCCTCCTTCTCCAATTTCTGTGCGGTCTCCTCGTCGGGGACATGACGACGCATGATAGGCTGGGCTAGCATGGAACCGAAGCCCGTAGCCAGACTGGGGGCACTGTAGGTACTGCCGAGTAAGTCGGCAGCGGCAAGGAATGGCTTGTCATCGTCGTCGAGGCCAGCAACAAGGAGATGGTTCCACAGGGGGTCGAACTTGGAGCGTCGGCGGTAAAGCAGCTTGGCGAGGTAGCGGTGGAGGTTTGCGGCATTGAGACGGGGAGCGTCGGGGGATGTGTAGGCCTCGTCGAGGGAGAGGTCGATGAGATGGCGGTCGAGATACTGCATATCGGAAATGTCGCCGCTGAAGCCAACGACCGAGGACTCGGCGAAGGAGCGGAGTCGCTTAACATCGGTGAATCGGGCCAGAGAGCCGTATGACGCTGGGAAGGATTAGCTTCTATTCAGATATCGGCGCTGATACAACGGACCTAGGTTATCAGCAGCCATGACAACTCCATCCTTGAACTTGACTGCGATGACGGAGGTACCAGTGACGATGGGCTGTTGGGTGCTTTGCTTAGGGCCATTATCGGTCATGAAAGAGGCATCGTAGGCACCGTAAACATCGTCTCTAGGCTATTGAGGGTCAGCTTATTGTAACTGGCCATGCTTAAAGGTGTAATATATGAAAGCACATACACGACCCCAAGCTTGCGGACGGTGATCCATGGTCTATGCAGTCGAATGAATTGGGAAGTGAGAAATGTCGCAGGTCTTTGGGTTGCTCTGGTGTCAAGAAATAAGACCGTCGGTATTTGTAGAGTACAATTTTCGTCGCCTTCAGTGTTGATGAGTTGATGATGGAGTTGAAAGAGCTAATGTTGGTTAGTCCAGCCTTGCTTGACTTGACTTGACCTCACTCACTGTCGCGTCCAACGGCAGCCTGCGACCAGTGGATGAGGTGAACGTGGAGGAGTGTTACATAAGCCAACCCTTGGGTGATGATTGGTGCAACTGGAAAGCTGCAAGAGCTGTAGCTCAGAAAGTAGAGAGTACTTAGCGTGCTAGTATAACGCATGCGGTTCAAACGTACCACTACTTTAGTACTCAAGGGAGCTCTCGCATGAAGTTGAGCCCACTCTCGCACCTGCCCACCTGCCCACCTTCCAAGGCCGGCACTGGAATTAGAAACTGCCCGCCCGCAAAGCGCAAAACATGAGGTAGGCACTGTCTGTCTACCTTAGGTCAACACCATCAGCCTCATCTCGACTAGGCCAATTCCTCACCGTACACAAACTCAGCCTTGCAGTTAATCGCCGCCGCCACTGTAAATCGCTTCGCTCAGATCAACTCTCTCCAAATCAACCGTAGCAATCACCAAAATGCTCACTTCCGTGGGCCGGGCCGCCGTCCATCGCGCTCAGACAGCCCGCCTTTCTGCTTCTGCTCCCTCTGCCGCTCAATTGCTCTGTCGCCAGTCGGCCACAAAGATTGCGCTCCCCATCCGAAGCTTCACCGTCTCAGCATGGTCCCCCTCTCCTGCCTCCGGCGATAAGAAGGCCGCCAAGAAGACGACCACCACCACCACTAAGAAGGCTACCCTCACCACCAAATCCAAGTCTAAAGCGACTGATAGCAAGTCCAAGTCCCAGACTAAGGCGAAGTCTAACCCCAAGGCTACTGCGCCAAAGCCCAAGAAGGCCAAGAAAGAGGTTGATCCAGAGAAGGCCAAGAAGCTCGAGATCCGGGAGCTCAAGAAATGGGCGCTCAAAGACAAGCTGGCTATGCTTCCAGCCAGCACTTGGACCCTTTTCACGTCCGAGAACCAAGGGAACCTCTCAGGAGCTGGTGGAATCACCCAGCAGATGACTGAGCTGTCTGAGAAGTTCCGTCAACTGACCGAATCCGAGCAACAAGTGCGTCACGCCCTTTCCCCCTCCCTTCCCTGAACGAGCTAACACAAAGTTGAAGGAACTCCATAGCAGGGCCGTTGCCAACCGCCAGAAGAATCTCGCGACTTATAAAGCTTGGGTTGAGACTCATGAGCCGGCGCGCATTTACTTGGCTAACAAAGCCCGCCGCCGCCTCGCTTTCCTAACTGGCAAGCCTGTCAAGCCAATCTCAGATGAGCGTCTGCCCCTGCGTCCTACAGGCTCTTATTCCCTCTACCTTATCGATAATTGGAACAAAAGCCATGCTGAGAGTAGCCAGACCAAGTTCAAAGAAATGGGCGAGTCCTGGAAGGACGTGACCCCTACTGAGAAGGCCCTATATGAGCAACGCGCCGCTGATTCATCTGTCAAGTACAAGGCCGAGATCGAGAAGCTTGACGCGCGCGCAAAGGTCATCCAGGAAACTGGACTTGCCTAGGGAACCGATTATGAGGGGCTTCCACTTAGATTAGAGAGGAATTCTATGTACAAAGGACTGTTTCGTGAGTGATCGCTGTTGTGCAAGTGTAGGAATCCAAGGTGTTTATGATCTATTTATGGTATGGTACTGATCATAAAGGGCTGGGGGGGGTCAAGGGAATGGTAACGGGGACTTTGTCTGATCTGGTTTTTGTCTATTTTTGTTCTTGTTTGTGTTTGTACTGGATCGTGTAGGGTACGACGGCCCTGGTTAAGACATGACATATCCCAAACTCAGCTGAGCTGGCAGTCACTTGGGAATAGTTAATAATCAAAGGCTCGTGTAACGTGCGTTTCGTCTATCTGTGTCGCCTTATAACGTCAAAGGACCAAGCTTTGCAGCTCTATCTAGTTGCGATGATTGATGGCAACCGTTATCTGCACCAAAGAAGCAGGAAAAAAGAACCGACAAACGCCTCGCTTATGATACGGATATCCAAGTCGCCCAAAATGCCAAGTCGAGTGAAATATCCAAACTGAAATATGGTGCGAACAGTCCTCTGACTTATCACTGCTTCTCATAAGGCGGGATTTCCAGAGCAACTTCACCATCTGCTCCGTACCACTTCGCACCACTTGTCTTGACCTGTCTTCCACTGGCTAGGTACAAAAGTAAGTAAGTATGCTTCGCGACATGGCCCCAGCAATACAGACGTATCCAGTCGTGGGTTTTGTCTCTACGGCACCAGGTTCCCCAACCCGCCAAACCACTCTTGAGATAATTAGCGAGGAAAACCCAAGTATCAAAGCGGACATCTGGGTCCCAGCCCCTGCAGTTGATAAGCCAGTATCCTCGTTCGAACGCTTCGATATCGCGGTTTGTCGTCGGACGATATCTCGACGACAGATCGCGGGCGAGTTTCGCGAGCTTCTCAGATATCAGATCTGCAGGATCAATGTCGTCAACACCCACGGGTGGCGATGGTGGCCGGATTTCCAAGCTATTGCTGACTTGGTCTCCCTGCGAGTTTCTCGTTGATAGAGCTGGCCCTGTATCGCTAGAGCTTCTGACGAGATCACCATGCTCCAAGTGTCCAATCTTGGATCGTTTTGATAGTGGGGGTTCTGACCCTGCACGAGGGGATAGAGCTGGTGAGTGGCTGCTAACCACACTGCCAGAAACATGAGTTATATTCGGGGCCAAATGCTCGAAGGCTATCACCTCTGTATTCGCCGAGGGTATGGGAACCACTGCTGCTTTGTCTGCTTGCGGTGTCGTAGGTACGATATCTGTGATTTCAGAGGCCCCTGGAGGCCAAGTTTCTTCTTGACTGTGAGGTGGTAGGGAGGAGGGAATTTCAACACCGTGTCCAAACTCTGGTACCGGAGGACGCTTCTTATGCGCCGTTGGCGACGAATATGGTTCCTGCGATGACTGAGTTCTTCGGACGTAGCTCTGTAGTATACGTGACGGTGAAACGTCCAAGAGCGCAGCATCGGGCATGGGATACGAGTCACTGATTTGACTCGCAGGCGCACACCAGGAGTTGACTGACCCGAAACCAGTATGGCCTGATGAGGGGATCGCACCCCGAGCCAATGCCTCACGCTGTAGACATGGTGATGATCGATTGTCTATAGCTCCTTCGAAACTTAGATCCTGGGATGTGATCTCAAAGGATCGTCCAAACGAAGTTGTTACCCTGGTCTGACTTGGCGATGGCGCTCCTTGATATCCTTCTGGCACACGCTGTTGTTTCTCAGCTGTCTGCGATTCTATCACAGGTAGTTGCGTGCGCCCGTGAGGCTCAAAGGCTAGATAAGCTTGGGCAAGTTGTCGATATGAAACATCATCAGTTGCTCGACTTGGTGCTGTGATGTGGACAAGAATCTCTACCCCGTCCGAGCTGTTCCTTGCCATGATTTGAATGCCAGTAAAGCATGTCGACTTCTTCTCGCCCAAAAACACTGTTTCCCAAGAGAAGAGGAAATGTTGCTCCCAAGGTCGATATTGGATGTTGCTTATATCCAAAGGGGTCCAAAATAGCAAGTAAAAGAGAGCACGAGCCAGGTGAGACAAGGGTGAAGGTATATGGAATGAAGTTGTAGGTGGGCAAAAAGAGAACAGGAAACAAGATGAGTGCTTATGGTATTCCTGAGGATTTAGGAAAGGCAAAGAGAGAGAAGGAGGAGAAGTGAAGTCTCGTGACACACGATATCGATTCACGCCGTAGACGTACAGAGGTCGCTTAGTTGATGAAGCCGCTGAAGATTTAAGGAGCTGATCCACTGATTAGTTGCTACAGTAGGCATCTAAGGTTGTGGAGGTGCTACAACCCCCACCATATTCCCATTAGCCTAAGATATCAGCCACACAGAAGAGGACCCCTGCTCTCACCACCAAATTAGCTCTATCCCTACAGTGGCCGTACCCCAGGATATTATCAACCTAGAGACTCTCTCTCTCTGGCTTACACTTCCCACCTCCTCGGGCGACTCCTACTGCTACCGCACTCTCACAACATACGCAGGCAGAGCAGACACACACCACTGACGATGGCTGAAAAGACGAAATCTAGAGGTCCTCTCGGGAGAGTTGTCGTCATTGGCGGCAATGGCTTTCTAGGCCATCACATTGTCAACCAGGCCCTTGAGCAATGGACAACCACTGCCACTATCGGCATCGACTTACGATGCGAGCGCAATCGCAATCCCAAGGCCGAGTACCGAGAATGCGACATCACCGACCCCGAGAGGCTTCTATCTCTATTCGAGGAGCTCAAGCCCGACGTTGTCATCCACACAGCCTCTCCTGTTGCTGTCAACCCCAATATCGGCCATGATGTGTTCAAGAAGGTCAATGTTGATGGTACACAGGCTGTTGTCGACGCCTGCCAAAAGACGGGTGTCAAGGTTCTTGTGTACACAAGCTCTGCCAGTGTCATCAGCGACAACGTTACTGATCTGCTCAACGCTGACGAGAGGTGGCCTTTGATTCGCGGGGAGGCGCAGACTGAGTATTATTCAGAGACCAAGGTTTGCTCACGCCACACTCAGATCGTTCCAGACTGTCTCGCTAACAAGGTACTACCCGCAGGCACAAGCAGAAGAGATCGTTCTCAAGGCCAACCGCCAGGAGGGCTGCAAGCTTCTCACGACCTCCATCCGTCCCGCTGGTATCTTTGGCGAAGGCGACGTCCAGACTCTCGCAGGCATTCTCAACGCCTACAAGCGCGGCAAGCACACAATTCAAGTCGGCGCCAACGAGAACCTCTTCGACTTCACCTATGTCGGCAACGTCGCCCATGCCCACCTTCTCGCTGCACAGCTCCTCCTCGCCACCGCTGCCTCTCCCACTATCCCCCTTGATCATGAGCGGGTCGACGGCGAGGCTTTCTTCATCACAAACGACACACCCGTTTACTTCTGGGACTTTGCCCGTGCCATCTGGCGTGCCGCCGGCTATGATAAGGGTACAGAAGGCAATTGGGGTCTCAACCGCGAGGTCGGCATCGCCATCGGCTATGTCAGTGAGGTTCTCGCCAACATTCTCGGAAATACCCCCACACTCACTCGCAAGTCTATCATCATGAGCTGCATGACCCGCTACTACAACATCAACAAGGCCAAGCGTGCTCTGCGCTACCAGCCTGTCTGGTCCTTGAAGGAGGGCATCGATCGTGGCGTGAACTGGTTCCTCGAGCAGGACAAGGCGGCTGCTGCCGCTGCCGCTGCCAAGGCGTAATCTTACTAGTAATGAGAGAAATGAATAAGAGGGTGCTCCTATCTAAAGGAAGAGAGAGAGAGAGACAGAGAGAGGCGAATGTGGTAAAAAACTTCATATCCGGCCACGAACAGCATATTTCGACATAAATATTCAATATGTGATATCTTTAATTATATATCGTTTAGTCTACGAAGATTCAGCTTCAAGGACATTTTCAGTCTCGCCCAACAAGACACACTAGCGTGACATTGTTCAAAGTAGCTTAACGTTTAGTTGGAATATAGTGTCTCATAATATAGCGCCAGATTCCATGATTTGAACAGAACAATTCTAGCTGTATCTAAGCAGATAAGACCAAGGTCCAGTCGTTCAATCGTCAGTATCCAAACGGAACATAATCTATTGTTCCTATCTCGCTTGTCATCACTTAAATGCGTGACCAAGATCCCATCTGATCCCAGAATGAAGCCAACATAAACTAAGGTAGTTTGCATCCTCACATCTGACCCAGCACACACGCATGCATTTTTTATTTTGCACGAGGAGTCAATGACCCTCTTCATCTTGATCTCGCCTCGCTTCACCTCGCCTTGCCCGGTCTCAACACTCCAATGGGAATCAACCCGCTAACATGGTTTACTCCATCCAACTCAGGTATAGAAGAAGATAGAAAGAGCACCGTAGATAGAAAGAAGAAGAAGAAGAAAAAACATAACAAGACCCTTTCTTGGAGCCCCTTTTTGTTTCGTAAGAAAAAAGGTATTGACCTCCAGCCCTCCCCCTGCCCAAAGAACAAACACTAAACCCAAGAGAAGATGACATTGGCAGACATGTATCTCTCATGCTATTTAGGTGATGGGAGCTCGAAGAGAACATGACATGAAGTTGAGTGTCGAGAAGGGAATAGTAATAGGAGCGAGATCATCATCTCAGCTTCCTAGAAGAAAGAAAAAGAAAACTACCAGGTTTGTCGTGTCGTGTGGTGTAGAAAACGATGAATGCCAAGGGTTTTGTGATTGGTAAAATGCTCTTTTCCTGTTTGTTCGACAGTTGTATGCTCTGATATAGGTAGCATATATAAGCCTGAGGAAGAAGCGAAGAGGAACGCCGTCGACTATGCAAATAACTCTCTACTCCCAAATCATACCTCCTGAACTGCATGTAGAATAACGAAACGAAGCTTGACGCTGGGCGTTTCCGGGCCCAGCTGTAATCAAGAATATCATTGTAAAAGACAAGTATCATGAGTTGCCGGACACACCAAGTCCGCTGCCTTGACGTCCCATACCAGAGTTACGCCATTCTCGCCTCCTGCTGTGCTCGGCGCTATCGAGCTGACTGTCCGACTGGTTGAACTGGTTGACCCCATAAGGCGATGCATTGCCCAGATCGTTACGTCCTCGGAACCGCGCCGGGGGAGTTCCATGCCCATTGTTGGGGTTAGGCATTGAAGGGTCTTGTATCGTGCGAACAGTGGCTTCACCCTGCCAAACTGCTGGGTCAGTTTCTACTCGCCGAGCTGGTGGTCGGGTGGAGTTATCCTGACGGTTGTAGACCTCGTTCACATCAGCAATAGAAATCTGTCCCCGTCGATCTTGGAATCGCTTCAGAATATCCTTCGTCGTGAGGTCTCCACTGTTGGTAAAGATATAAGGGTCGTTCATGAGGCCAAGGATCTCATCCGGAACCTAGAAAAGGTCAACATAATGGCCACAGCCCTAAAGAAGGCCGATTCTTACCTGGCACATTTCCTCGATATGTGTAATCATCATTTCCACGGCGTCAATAACGTACATAGCCTCGCTATCCAAGGCAGGTGCCCTGTTGGGATTTGTTAGGATATTGGGCGCAATGACAGTGGCAAGATTTCTCGTATCCATCTTAGAACCAAGGTCTTCATCCAGCTGGTGAAACGTTCCGGCCCACTTCAGGAAACTGAACAGAATCTCAAGACAGTCTCGGTGGCTCTTTGGTAAGAGACAGCAGGTCAAGTGCAGGCACCGCTTTCTCTTCTCAGGGTCCGAAATCTTGGCTGCACTGATCCATAGCCTGTATAGCTTGTGAGTCATGAGCGGATCTGGTAGATCTCGCAGGTAACGTTTGAGAAGCGCAGCAAGCTGAACGACGGGCTGTTCCATAAAGTTGACCACGTCACAACCTTCAGCGTTGATGGTATCCACCAGGCCTTGCTGCTTCTTGATGTTGCCATTCTTTCGGAACACGCCCTCAACCGAGAGATCCATCTTTCGCATCGACGATACAATGTCATCGATAACAGCTGGGATTCGAAGCGTGCCCGGACCAACACCGTCTGTCGATTCCGCACCATCCCTTTCGATGATTATCTCGAGAGGTACACCGAACACACCCTTCTTCTTGACGTTCTTGTTCTTATCATTCTTAAAGGCTTTTCCGATATTCTTCCAGATACTCGCCCCCTGTTTACGCGACTCAATGAAGCTCAGTAGTTCTTCGAGTGAGAATTCTTGCTCAATCATGGGCTGCATGGTGAGAACGGCAAGATGGCGAACGTTGAAGTACTCGAGACCAGAGAGTTCAGAGAAAAATCTTCGCCCAATTCGCTCTTGCACTGTTTCGGCGCGCTCTCGGTCGGCTGACTGCGTCCGCAGATGACCCTGGTTCGAAGAAGATGCATCTAGCGCTCGATCTTGAAAGGGCTGTGGTGCTTTCTGCTGCAGATCTCGAGACTGTTCGACAGCAACTATCCTTGAGATATCATCCAAAGTGATACCATCATTTTGTCCAAACATAATGTCGGTCGAGCCTTGTGCACCGTGGCCTTGCCCAGCATCGCCAGACGAACCTGGGCGAGGCCCTTTGCCATCAGTGTCCATTACTCGAGAACTTCGGGCTTGTCGAGCACTAGACGACAGGTGTCTATCCAGTCGCGTACTGCGTAGCCTGCGTACATCATTAAGAGTGTTCTCATAAGACGACTCTCGTTTGCTGCCACCGGGTCCACGTGACTGTGAGTCTCCTCCTCTTGACCTCGGGTCACTTCCCTGACCATCGCCTGTACCGTACCCGTTATTATCGTTGTCATCTTTGGATCGCGGGAGAGTTCCATTAGCTTTCAGAATATCCAACAGCCGAGCCAAGGCGACTCGAAGTAGAAAAACATATTGCTGCAGTTTTGAGACGTGCTCGAGTGGTAAAGCGTTGGCTCCAGCACAGTTGGTGCAGTATATGTTTCGATCCAATGCGTTGAGGCAAGCCTCTTGTAACGATCGTCCAACATCTCGCCCGCACCTCGTGCATTTAACACAGTTCAGGTGCCACCTCAGGTCGCCATTCTTGGCACACTCGTCCTCGACAGACCTGTGGCAAAGAGAGCAGTGGTCAGAGTCGTTGGCAGAGAGCTTTCCGCCGCTTGCAGTCACCGACAGCTGACCGTCATCGTTCTTTATTGCGTCAAGGTCGCTCAAATCGTCCAGGAACTGATACAGGCCTGTGGATGCGCTAGCTTCGCGCTCGAGACGGAGGGCACCCTGAAGGCAGATTCGAATTAAAAGTTTGAGATAATGGGCAAGACCTGTGACGAGTGACAACAGCTCTTGTGTGACACCGAGTTTGTGAGTAGCGTTGTCTTGTGTCTTGGAAAGGAGAGAGAAGAAGGAAACGATCTTCTTGCATAATAGTTTGGCTTCTCGCCCGTATGACATCCCTAAGCAGAAAGTCAGATCTCGTGCATTTCATATTCAGAGTTTGACTGTACCTTTTTCGTTGAAGCCAACCATAGTCTCATCCAGGCGATCTGCTGACTGGAACAATATCTCAACGTGCCAGATGAAGCGCTTGGCAACAAAGACACCCTCAACATATGAGCCATTGCTGACATGAAGCAGCATGTCAGATATGCAAGCAGCAGAGGACTCTTCGAAAGTGGACAGGACGCTCCATATACGGAACACCTTCTCTTCCATGCGCTCTTCCTCCACACGGATAAGGTCTCTGCCCGCAGCATCGTCCGAACTTTCGAGCGCGGGTCGCGCATCCGTAGGTTGCGCTAACCGCACATTCCAGAATTTGTGAATCATGTAGCATTCGGGGTGCCAATGCTGGTTTTGGCCATTTCTGAAGATCTCGACAAACTGCTTTAGAATGGCTGTCTGGCAGCCATTGCACTGCTGCGCGAACTGTGTAGAATAATGATAATGGCAGTAGACGTTTCCGTCATGTTCGTAATAGCTATCCTGAGCGCCGAATATTGTTGAGCATAATGAGCAAGTAAAATGATCGACGTGGTACTTTCGGTCTAGGGCCGTGATATAGGAGCCGCGGAGCGCTCCCCCGCACTGGTAGCAAAGGAGGCCAAGTCGGCGAAAGTAATCGGTTTCGCACAGAGGATATTGTCCCCGGCGATTTTCGTCTTCGGCAGGGAAGAATTTTGAGGCCACAATCTCCCCGCAATCCTATTAGTCAAAGATTAGTATCTGGCCGTGATCGATTAGAACAGGGTCGGCCTGGGGGCTCGCACCTGGCACTTGAAGCAATCAAGATGAAATGTTCCATCAAGAGCTCGCACAAACTGACCCGTCAAGGGCTCGCCACACGCCTGGCACGTCCTTGTCTGTCCGCTGGCGGATCTTCCACTTCGACCTCGCGATCTGTTCCGCTCAGCACTTTTGCGGGGCGGCTGGTCCTCAGCCCATCCTGGGGGATTCGGTGTACCTGGGGCGGATGCGGGTGGCCGCGGTCGATAGTTGCCGTTGTCGGGTGTGCGAGTTCTGTATATTTGACCACCGTTCTGCCAGTTTGAATCGGTATGCGGGGGCATGTCCTGGGCGTGATAATCGTGGGAGTGGTCGCCGTGGCCGTGGCCATGCTCGCCGAGCATGGCGTCGTCGTAGCTCGACGCCATCGTGAAAGCAATGCAGGACGTCGCTATAACACAATTCCCCCTCCTTGCTCCAAACCCGTCAAGCACGAATGGCCTATCGAGACCAAATTTCCAGCACGGGTCGACAGGTGTTTGCAGCGGTCGGCATCAGCACCAGCTGAGAGGAAAGTAACGACGGCAGCAACACGGACTTGATCAGGACCAATTGGCCAAGTCGGACGACTAATCGAACACGGCGAGATGCTGTATCGTTTGGGGGATATAAAATATCCTGGTGTTCGCGTGACAGTCGAACAATAAGCCCGCCCAGTTCGGACTGGGATGATGAGAGGCGGCAGGAGGAGCAAGTCGGTGGCAGCCAGGAAGCGATGCAGTGTGGTGCGGCACAAGACAACCAAGACCCGATCGACCTAGCCTAGTTGTACCTTAAGTGAGGCTGGAGCAGGTACTGCACCGTATCTAGGTAGACAGGTAAGGCTGAAGCGGAGAAGGGAAAAAAAAAAGACAATGGAAGAAGATGCGATCGATACAAGCGCGGCACAGCGCGTATGCGGCAGCGTGGGATGAAGGAGCGTGGGAGATAAAAGTCGAAGCCTGTCGTGAGAGTGTAAGGTAAGGTACTAAGGTATGGATGTAAAGTGAGAGAGGTATGGATACGGTGTATGGAGTAGAATATGGAGGTAGCAGCAGAGCAGAAGGCGCCTAGCGGTATGGGAGCTGAGGGCAGTTGTGGTGGAGAGCCCAGGGCTCAAGGATACCTAGGTAGACACTTAGAGAAGAGGTACCTCCAGCGTGTGCTGCAATAGGGGATTTAGAGGTCAGATACTTTTAGATTGAAGCATTCGACCTGGACATTCAGGGCCTTACTCTACTTACTACCTTACACATTTACTGCTACCTAGGGGCAAAGGTCGGGTACCAGTGGAGGCAACCTTGGCGGAGGGGGGGCTATTGGTACAGTCCCTAGATGAGACTGGTCGGCAGATTCAACGCCAGATCAGCTCCAAATAAGGGACGAGGCTAACTGAAAATGGCCTCAGGAGGGACAAACTGGGCACTAGTACCTGGGCGACCGGATAGCAGCATCAGCTACGGTCCAACAGATAGTCTAGTCACAGGGTGGACTTGAGATTCGAGCACATGAGAAGATGAAAGCATGATTTGGTTCATAGACCCAGTCGAGGAACAAAAGTACATCGAGTCGATGACAATCGCCAATGCGCGCAGTGCGTGCGTGCGTGCGTGCAGCGGACCAATCCATACAAGGGACCGTTGCCTTATGCAGATGCTGGGCTTGACACAGTCCAACGAACGAAATGTGAGATGCTGGTGGGCTCTAATGGGGGATGGAGTCCAGGTGGGCCCTGTTTGTATTAGGGGCGTTTGAATACATCGAAATATTAATTTACTGCAATTTCCAGGCGATGAGGATCCACGTCTGAATCCGAGGAACATGAGATTTAGTGAGATCCATTCACACTAGAATAAAAATAAACGGTGAATCCATTGTTTCGAATCTTGCTTCCATCCTTCACTTGTTCAGGTGCAGGTGTAGCTACATACTATATGCATGTCTCCGCCAGCACAGCCCTTGAAGGATTGATATTGGGTCGTTATTAGGCACTTTTTCTGTACTAACACATCTCTCGAGGCAGTTCATAGATACTATTTTTACTTCGAGGTCTACAGTCCTCCCCCCCCCCTTTCAACCGCTGGATGTTTCTCAGGGAAGAAGAAGAAGAAGAAGAAAGGAGGAGGGGCCAGAAACAACAATGCCATATCGTCAGCAAATATTAGAGTCCATCCCCAAGGATGTCACTCGAGCAACTTCGTGTGTGTCGTTTTCAATATGGAGTCAGAAATTACAGTACATGCCTCACCTCTCAACTAGGTTACTGTAGGACCTGTAGGTATAGGTAGTAACCATGATCCTTGACTCAAAAAGTGACAAGTCTGAACCCATGCTCGTCCACTGGGCGTTGCTGGGAATGTCTCCGCCTGAAGTCAGCCTGAGCCTCTAACTGGGAGCTGCAGCACTAGGTAGGTGAATGGTCAAAGCTGGGCCCTGCTTGTGCAGTGGACATAGCACGGCTTATTGCTTTATTAGTTAGTCTCTTGAGCACCAGCACTACCTTGTTTCTCACCATTTGAGGGACGGCGAGGTTATGAGGTCATTCCAATCCCCAGATTCGCCCTTCAAGCCCGGAAACGAAACAGGCTAACTATCAGCAGAGAGACATGTAAGAGGGAGAGGAGATTTATCGTCTCACTAGAGGATCGAGGAAAGCACAGTCAGATTCCTTCTTTCACAGTACGCTACTGCAAATAACCTTGCCGTATTGGAAATTGCTATGATGAAGATCTTATCACGTGGAGGTGTGGAGGATTAGGGGGGCCACGTCCAAGAAACGCCAACACAAGCCATGCACTAGACAACTGTACAGAAAATGTGCGAAGTCGAATAAGAGGGCTATATACTATGGAGGTGGATGACCATCTTATGGCAATTGCCTTGATGGTGTGTGTAGCATCGGTATCTGGAGATTGAGGCCAGTGTCAAAGCGATAAACTGAAATGTTGTGACGCAATACCTAACTATAAATCAAAACACTCTTGTTGTGTCATCTTGCTTGCCAGCCTTCGGCTTCACGTTATGTATCGCTAGATTAGTATTTGGATTAACGAAATAAATTAAAGTTATACGTATATATGCTATAGCTAACTGCCGGTGATAACAAAACAGAGTGAAGCCATAAAAACATTCTTCTCGTTTCAAGGTGTGCATCAGAAAAGCGAAGCCGCGCATTGCTGCTGCTCATGCACACATACCTACACGCAGTCAATCCGATCCTTGAAAAATGCTCCACAAGTCTCCCGTCAACCCCCAGTCTCATGAGCATCATATCAACCCTGGCATCATCCTCGAGGTCTCCAGATGCTGATAGACAAGGCACGTGCAGGCTCGGCCGTGTGTATGTAGCGTCTGGACGAGGTTACAAACATTATCATCAAATTTCCAACATTCTCAAGCATGCACTAGCTCCTTGAGTCTCTTTTCAATCTTCTGTCGGCCCTCAAGAGTCCTCCAAACCTCATGGGGTGCTCCATCGACGATGTCCCAGTTCTTGAGGTTCTTGGTCAACTTGGTCAGGTCTCGCTGTTTCTTCTCCCATGTATGGCTATCCTTGATATGCTTGCCGGAGCTAATAACAACAAGCGGCGTATCCTTGTCCTGGATCTGACGGCTGGTCAGCGCATCTCGCCGAGTGAACGAACCGGCGACCAGACTCTCCTGCAGTTTGGCAAAGATGAACTTTCCATTCTGCTGGGCCGATCGTCCGTATACTCGGTCGCGGCTTGTTCGTCCACGGAAGATGGCACCGGGGATTCGGTCCAGGCCGAGTGGGGAGATAACGCCCCAGAGCCAGAGAACGAATCCTCGGCCGGGTGACGCAACGTCGTCAAGAAGATCCTCATGTAGGGGATCGACAAGGAGCAGACCTTTGATGTGATCTCCGTGGCGGGCTGAGAAGACTCTTGAATAAATCGATCCGATTCCAGCACTTGCGAGTATCCATGGTCCGCTCTCACCAGCACCAGCCAGTGCCTCACCGAGGGTATCAACCACGAAGCCTGCTGATGACGGAGATGGTGCGTTATCTGACCACCCGTAGCCAGGTCGATCGGCGAAGCAGTATCGTGAAATGGAACCGTTCTTGACGGCGTTATCCGCAAAGCCCCAGAAGTCGTATTCTACGGTTCGTTCGCCGGCTTCGAACAACACGGTGGGGAGATCGTTGCCCTGGGAGTCAGTCTTGTTGCCGTGGCAGTAGACATGAATGCGATATTTGCCGTTATCAACCGGATACAGCTTTCCTGGGTGTGGCACACCAGCGTCGAGGGCTCGTAGGATGATAGTTAAAGTGATGAGGAATACGGCCACTGACAGGATGGCGTAGGCGACCGTTGAAATCATGACCTCAGACCATTCGAACAAGGTTCGTCTCGTCTCAGCCCGACCTGTCAAGCGTTGCTCTTCCTCAGCCTTGCCCCATTTGACAGTTCGATCAACCACCAGAGTCCAGAGACTGGTGAGTAGTGCCCAGATGACAGTGGCAGCACCGACCCAGCCCTCTTCATATCGAGTCTTTTCAACGGACAAGATGAGAACCATGTCAAGGAGTATAACGCCCTATGTGTAGTGTCAGTAAGCGTGGCCAAATGCAGTAGTGTCAGTTGTGCAGACTTACAGAAATGAAGATGGCAAGAATCCTGACAGACTTGGATGGCACCTCGAAGAAAAGAAGTGTAAAGATGAGATTCGCAAGTGTCCACGTCGCGAATCCGAAAGCAAACCAAGGGCTGCCACGAGTTCCAATACCAGGGGGTGTCACAAAAGTAGAGACAAGAAGCAGAATCCACCAAACGAGCGTCATGAGGGTAAAAGCAATTGTCAAGTATCGCAGAGCTCGGATGCTCCAGAGGTTGTAGGGCGAGACTGCGGGATCATCGGGGGTAAGTAGACCAGGCTGAGTTGAGTTGACGCGGTTTGGGAGTAGTCGAGTGTGCTCATCTGGCGCAGCTTGTTCACCCTCCTCGGGGTCGTTGATACGAGCAGATCCATTTGTACCGTTTGGTCCGTCTTCGCTTGAGTCTTTTGGGGATGAGAATAGAGGCATTGTGGGAGTGGGTTTATTGTGTGTTTCTCAGTTGATCGACGGCCTCTGCTGCTGATGGATGGATGGTCTCGGTGTAAGAGTGTATGTAGGTGAGTGAGAGAAAGATGTGAATATGAGTGGACTATTCTGTCAGAAATCAATCGCTAGTGACACACGCAAGATACCATTCATAGAAAAAAGCCTATTCAATTTCAGATGATTCCCTTGATCTCAAACTTGTCCCTGGGTTCTATATAAACCCCATGATGAAGAGGCTAAAAAGTAGAATACGTCATAGGCCAGCCATTTAAGCTCCCGGATTCAACATGGCCAATCATCATCGTCAAAAGCTCACCAGGGAGTACTAGTGCGGACACAAGCTTCCGGGAGATAGAGCTTGGAGCTGAAGCTTGGCTTTTCCCCAAAACAATTGCGGTTTGGCATGGCCACTTGATCAAGAGTTTTAGTTTGTGTTTCCGATTGCAAAAACAGGGCAGCAATTGAGTTGGCCATCATCATAAGGGAGGAAGATCGCAATGATGCGTCGTAAAGTGACTTGGTGAAGGATAAGGTAGGTAGGTATCTTGAGTTCCGTGCGTCGTTTACCATCACATGCATGCTCCAGATCATATGACGGACTTCTTGTTACGGCTTTCAAGTCAGTATTAAATAATATGTAATCAGTCGGCTCCCCGACTCTTCTCGGCATTTGCCATCTTGCAAGTTACCACGCAATCATTCCGCCAGTAGGTTGGTGTCCCCAATGACGGTGGTACAACATCACAACACAATAATCAAGAATATCTCACAAAATAAATTCACTACAAGTCCACTTTATTTCTACTGCGTCCATGGCGGCAAATACTTAATCAAAGTCCTGTTTATGAGACGTTCATATCGTTCATTGACTGAGATGATGGACACGGAGGTGCTTAGTACTACGTACTCTAGGGTGCCCGTGCTTGATTTCTCAGGTCTCAAGTGTCCATACCTCTCAGGTGTCTTGGAGGAATTATCACTTCTTGGCAAGAGTAATGATAGCATCAAAGCCATACGCCCAACATTATTTATTAAGTCCGTATCGTGAGCAGCAAATTGAAGAGTGAAAATGAGTACGCTACAAATCATCCATCTTCCCGCAATCGTGACAGGGTATCTCTGTATCTCTCGTTTTTGACCCCATTCCACATGAACCTCTAGCATCTACGACGGAGGAAAGTAACCAGCGTATAGATCCCAATCTCCTTATTTCATACATCGTTACACATTACTCCATTAAAAGATATTGTTTCTGACCTCAATTGTCCCAAGGAGTAACAGGGTTGTACTCCTTGGCACTGGGGATGGTACTGATACTACTCGGGACCGAGTGAGACGCTTGACTGAGACCTGAATATGATTGCGTCTCTTCTCGTTGCTGCCGCGCACGCTCAAGTGCCTTCTCGGGGCTGGGTCCCCGTGTCGAAGTGATGGCGTTGTCGGGTATTTTGCCAATAGGCAAATGCAGCTTGATTGCCGCTTGAGGATCCTTCATGTCGATATTGTGCCGTCTGTATGTGTTCTTCTTTTGTTCCTTCATGGCTTGCGCTGATGGCTCGGCCACTGATAACCAATCCTTGACCTGAGTGAACCATCGTGATTTCTCCTTTCTAGACTTTCTCGTGTCTGTTGATGACATGGAAGTCCTTGATCTATCGTTTCCACAGAGAGACGGGTCATATTCAGATTGTGGGTGGCGTGGTATGAAAGCTGATGACCTGGGACTGACAAGTGTGTCTGTGGCTGATCTGGTAGAAGATGGCATGATTTGATGTATGTGAGGCTCGTAAGAACCACCAAGCTGAGTGTATTTCAACAGTCAAGTTGGAAATTTGATAAATGATATGGATTAGTGGAGGGTCTTTGATGTATAGGCCAAGCGGTCGGTCGGGTTAAAAGATCCAACGGCCTGTATAGGCCTGTGAAGGGAGGATATGGCACCCGGTATTTTCAGGATATGCCTTGAATAAATGAATATTTTGAGAGGCCGCGCGTATCTAGATTAGGCATAGTCCTCAACCATGTGGTGCTGGTGATCTTGGTGATGTCGCCCCTAGAGGTCTCGAGGTCTTAAGAGGTATTCTCCTTTGGCAGGAATTCTGAAAATCCGATACTGGCAAATGCAGGAACAGGTGGAACAGCGATGGTTGTGTGGCCCCAAACCTTTGGCGTTGAACGTCGACGGCGGTAGTGGCAGGATGATGCAAGTGCGCGAGTCGTGCACAGCATAAATGGAAGCACTGCCGACGGCAGCTAAAGGATCGCCCGATAGATGGAATGTGAAGTAGAACTATTGCTTCTGGAAGTGGAAGAAACAAGGAAAGGAGCGGCAAGGGAAAATATAAGAGGTATTTCTCGGGTTGAGAGGATGAGTGATGGATGATGGAGATGTCAAGTCGGAGAAACAATCACGGGGTAGAGGGGATTTCAAGTGAGAGTTGCAGAGTCACATACCCTTCAGTTATCCAAAAGTACTGACCTTGTTCCATAGCATAAGAAGGAAAACCAATAACCAACCTTGGCAGCGTCCAATAGTACAAGCAGAGGTACTTGACGTGCATTGCATTGCATTACCTTACCCATCCATCCATCCATGCCTCCTTGTCACAAGCCTTCAGCGTCACTTCGATTCCATCACACCCCTCACAAACTGGTCTACGATATCCAATCTCGGTCTAGTTTCTATGTCGAGCTGAAGGGCCCAACACGAAAATTGCTCACTTGGGCTTCTGATTGGATGTGAGTTGATATGAAGCCGGGGACCCTCTTGCGGGACGATACAACGGCGAGACCTTGTGGCTTTGTCTTGGTCTCTGCAGTAGTCGAAGTTGTCTCCGAATGTTTATGGGTTGGTGGCTTCGACGGCGAGTTCAACAGATGAATTTGCCCTGTAAGAAAATAATATGCTAGTGCTGAATGCCGAGGCACCGTTTGCTGATCTGGTTCTTGTTGCGAGGCCGTGTCTTAGTAAAAGGCGTCAAAGTGTAGACTATCTTCACAACCCGAGGATACCGTTTTTTAATAGCCCAAAAGTGTTAAACGCCTCTACTGACGATCATTAACCAGACCGGAAATCTGCAGCATCTCACGTTGATGTTTGGGTGGCTGGCTAGCTGGACCTTAGATCAAGTGGTACAGAAAAAGCAATTAATTATGCGGCATGCGGTTATTCATGGCACTCGATGTGTCGATCAGGTTGTTAAGCTTTTGAAAAGTCAACAACCATCATCTTGATGAAGCACATGCTGAACTGAATCTTGCGATGCAAATCATTTTACTAACTACAGGTAGGTACCCAGTACTTGGCTCATAATGGTGTTTGCTAACAGAGTTCACTACTGCACGACACTAACGGACTTGTGCTCCGTTGGCTGGAGACATTTTCGGATTGCTCTACAGTACAAAGTCCCCAACAGAGTTTATCGTCTCCCACTTTTATTTCCCATGCCCCTGACTACCAGTAACGTCTTTTACGAAGGCTTGGAAAATGCCGTGTCTTGGTGCACAAAGACAAAGCCAAAGCCATATTGGCTGAGCGCAAGGCCGCCATTGCACAAAGGCTGAGATGGCGCACGAACATCAAGCCAGAAGTCTGACTTTGGAGCTCTTTTTGGATACGGCAGCATGTCTGAGACCTATTGTGTTCAGAGGCTTTCCGAGAGCTTGGTACAATGGGAGTCGAGACCAAATGATCGACAAATCTCGGTTCAACGTTTGAACCTAACAGGATGGATGACTTGGCTCGCACCCGGGGGATAGAAACGTCACCCATCCTTACCTAGCCATCGAGCTGAGCGTGGCAAGAGGCGAAGATGCAAGTGCCCGCCCAAGTGCTCAGCATGTAACGTCCTTAGACCTCAAGCCATGTTGACCTCAGAAAGGCCTCCGATTTGACCTCCATGGGTGCTCAGACATTCTCCCTATTATTCAACTCTTTAAAGCTATTCTTCTTTCCTGCATACGCTAATACGCAGTCAGAAAGTCCAAAGAATCGCCTCCCTCCTCACCTCTTCATAGCTGAGACATTGTGTCTCTCGAGTCTCGAGGGAATAATAATCAATTTCAGCCTGTCAAGGCAGCTTTGTGATATCAACGCCACTTTAGTGCATATGGACGTATGACAAGAGCTCGTCATTTTGATCCTGTAAGACCATACATAGTCTACATATATCCCTCTAAAAACGCGTGCCCTGCAGCATAAAGAGCCGGCTTGTCCCTGTTTCGTTTATGCTTGTGCCTTTGGAGAAACGGAAGTGAAGTGAATGTCTCAGATGGCCAAATTATAGGATGGTCTGTGCTTACTCGCATCGGAGCTGGCGCGAGATCTTGTCCGATCGTTAAACAATTATGGAGATCTTTCAACAGGGTTCATCCTAGCCATCTGTCCATGGATATCCATGGGCACGGTTTTAAGGTCGCTGTGGTCCACTCTTTTGCTGATGCACCGAGACACAGGCTCACTGAGCTGAGGTTGAGACGCCTAGAAACCTCACGATGCCCCTAGTAAATGGAGACGCCCTGGCGCTTTCTCTGAAAACAAAGCTACTCGTCACATTCATGCGCTTTGGTCTCGATATGTATCTGTGCATAGGTAGTTGCACTGGCTTAACCCTTGCACGATTCTTCCGCAACAGAAATAGACCGCTACCTAGGTATGTACATAACATGTATGCATCTGACGTTACATCCAAAAGCCGCTCCTTTCCTGTCCTTACCTTACCTTAGTTAATCAGACTTGGCTGATGACCCCGCCATAAGCTGCTTCTTCAGAGGGTTCACGACAGCCCGATCGATTACCTTGTTGAGACACCTGACATCCGTTCCATGTCCTGGGCTGCTTTCACCAAGCGTCCCGATCCCGTCCCGTCCACTTCTCTTCTCACTTCCCTCATTTTCGGTCCTGTGTCCCACGTCCTTGTTCCTATTGGACCATTCACACTTCCATCCTCCTCCGCCGTCATCCGGAGCTCTCTCTCCCGTGACGTCTCCGTTCTTCGGTGCCTAGGTACCTAGCTCACGCTCAACTTGCGCAAGAGCTTACACCTTTGTCAGAGTCAACAAAAGCAATTTCTCCAGCGGCGCAACTCGATCATGCCCGCCCTCACAATCAACGCCGACAACCCTCCCAGCAATAATCCCCCTTCTCCGACCCGACCGCCTGTTTCCCCCATCACACCTCCCTTGCGTCCTACCCAACGCCCCGCGACTGCAACTGCAAGCGCCGGCGCCGGCGGTCGTCCAAGCCTTACACATTCACAGCCCGACCAGGCTGCGATACCACCGCCCACACCTCAACCAATAGCCTTTGATTCCAACCCAGACGTCATTGCGCTCAAGTCGGCGATTTCCATTCTACAGATTCAGCGGCAGCGCGCCACTGCCGACATCCAGGTCCTCAATCGCGCAAAAGACGAAGCCGTCCAGGACCCTGAAGCTTTCATAAAAGACCTTGTCGCAGGCAAGATCAACGCGCCTGCAGATGATGGCGATAGCGACAGCGACGATGAAGATACACCCATGAGCGGTCAGGACAGCGGCAATCAGCAAGACCCCGGTGAAGGGTCCTCCAAGCAGCGCATCACTACCCAGCCACCAGCATGGACGAATCTTCCCCAGCCGCAAAATGTGGTTCGCTGCCCGCCCATCAACTGGTCGCAATACGCTGTGGTCGGTGACTCCCTCGACAAACTTCACAACGAACAAGTCACGCGTCCCAACCAGGGTACACCAGCAACGATTGGCGCAAACGGCATGTACGAATTCAGAGGTGAAGGGAAGCAAGAGAGGTACCAAGGCGTGGCGGCGCCCTATAACCCAACCCAGGAGCGTCTAAACAAGAAGCCCAAGAGTAGGAGGTCATGAGAAACGATGGCACCATGAGTTACGAAAGAAATCGCATACACAGATTCGAAATATTGTCTTTTGACGGAAATCAGGATGCAATGGGTACATTATGTTCAAATATCGGCGTTAGAGGATAGATGGATGGCGTTTCATAGAGTGCAAACAGTTATGCCGATCACTTATTCTGGTAACGGTGGAATATCTGAGCCTCAATCCACCTTGTGTTTGAAGAAAGCATCTTCATTATAGGAAGGTCTGCGGTTTCGTAATCCCAAATCAAGAGTAAATCGATAGGTTTTCACTGGGGCAAGGAAATAGAGTGACTTGGTATCTCATATGTCTAGTAGCTTTGTGTTGATTGTGCCACACGTATCACAACCTGGTCACGGTAAATCAAGTCAACTGCATTTTAAAGAAATGGTCCAATCCTCAGACCATGTCATTTCAGCATAAACCACAGGCCCCCAACGCCATGTAAATTAGATCAATGCCCCTGATGTTGGCCCAGTACGCCCCATGATGTTTTCATCTAAAATCCTAGTATTAAGCCTGACGGAGCACGCGAGTTACTCTGGGAAGTCCCTGTAAATGTCGATTAGCTTGCGCGTAGAATGACTGCAGGATCTTGATTAGGTACTGACTCCATGCTCTGCTGTACGGATCGGCGAAGACGTCGGTTGTACTTCTTCTTGTCGTCTGGGCTTCCTCCCCAGTACATTTTGGTCGCCTCCGGGTTCACAATTTTGCGTGGGTCATAGGCTGGCTCGTCATCTTCAAGTATCGCAAAGATGGCATCAATATGGGATCGTACATCTTCCCTTTTCATAGGGTTCGGAGTGTAGCATGCTGTACCATCTGCAGCGATGTGATGGTGAAAGATCTTGGTCTCGAACTTGACACGAGGTTGCTCTTCGGGGAAACGGACGCTGAAGTTCATTTTGATTCTGAACAGACCACCGTCGAGGTTGGTCATAGGGCGTCCGAAGTAGGTTATGACCCAGACGAAGGGGTTCTCGTTCTCGAGAAAAACGTCATGCGGCATATCACCTCGCTTGAATACTTCGACAACCTGCTCGAACTGATGCTGAAGGTTAACAGCAACAGTTGTCTCCTTCTTCTTAGCTTCTAGGCCCTCAGCGGCCCATTTTTCAGGCTCCGCGTCGATGGCAGCCTTGATGGCATGCAGGCGGCTGCTGAGCTCGGGATAATTGAATTTCCCATCCATTGAGTTGTTTCCTGGTGACTCAAACGGCATTCTTGTAAAAGGCTGGTTGGGCTTGGTCTCTGATTTGCCTTTTTCGATCGCAGCGAGGTATGATTCGTAATACCAAAGAAACCGGCGTTTGCACAGATCTTTGAAAGGCTCGAAGGGGACGGTAGCCTCGTCAATGTCATCATCATCCATATCATTCGCTCCTGGAAGACTGTGCAACTGGGTGCCACTGGTGCTCATTCCGAGATAGCCTTCCAGACGTTGGATGACACTGATACGTAGTGTCTCGTGTCGAATCTACCAGGGTTAGAGGGGTTCTCCTGTAATTTGAAATGGCAACAGACCTTTTGGATATAATCCTTTTGGTTTTTCTTGTCGCTTTCATCATTGGCATCCTCGAAGCCCGGTTCGTTCTCGTAGGGGTTAGATGATAGGAGACTTTGGATGGATAATAAGATTGATTCAAGTCCTTGTGCAGATGACCACTCCTCTCCACGCTCACCACGCCATGTTCTAGCCATTGTCAGTTCAACCGCCTAATCTTCGACACAATTATAATACCCTAGAATTGACCTGAACGTGTTAGCGCATGAGTATAATGAAGTAGCAATGTCTGATTACTTACAGACAGACTTTCCCGTTGCTGTATACATTGGGGTTGAAGCGACAACGTCCCCCGTTTGTGGTGACACAGACTACACTCGGGGATCTGGAAGGATACTCTGTCACCGAAGATGAGACTATAAGCTTTGTCCTGGTATGGGGGGACTTTACCTTTGTGGAACCGAATGGCAAACTGTCGAGTTGAATCAGCCTATCTTCACGTAGACAAGGATAAATGCAGCGCTCACGACATACCTCGAAGAACCCAAATTCATAGGGAGTCTCATGGGGACCCATGATCAGGGCCTTTACATTGCGAACATCGATGTCGCGACATGCTACGGCGAGCGCTGTAATAAAAGGCAGTCGCGTGGTCAGTTTCTTCTTTCGAATGCGTGGTATATGCCATTTGGCAAAAGCGACATACACAAGTCACAGTTCTTCTGGATGTCACCCAGCTCCTTGGTATAGTGTTAGTATCTCAAAGGTGGAATCGTGAACGAAGGGATGGGAATGCCAGCGAATGCGGGGCAGCGAACCTTGGAGATGCGAATGATAGACTGGTCCATGGCGCCTCGTATGTTGCAGTCTAAACGTTGACGTTTGAGGACGAGCGCTGACTGCAGAGTGCGACGCACATGGACAAGTTGCTTCCAAGTGTGAGGCTATTGGTGTGAAAGTTTTGAAGTTTTGAGTGGTGGTTGTCAAGTTACTAAGGTAAAAGGTAAGTGAGGTGAAGTATAACGTAAGGTAATGTAAGGGTAGATGTTGGAGTCTCGAGGTGGGTAGGTTGTGTGAGCAGGTATCAATCATTAGGACCGTAGGAGGAAAGTGGGGGAGGCGGGAAGCTCATGGGGGCTGGCAGGCAGCTTTCAGACACCTATCGGCAGACAACAAAAGTTAAACCTGCCTATTAATGTCCTATCTACAGAGTACCTAGGTACTTCTGAACCTAAAGACGACTCCTATTGCCTACCTAGCAGGTACTAAGTAAGTAGGTGCCTAGGTACTAAAAGATTAGTGAAGTGACCAAAGGTGAGTACGGATGTTTGTTATATATCAAGGAAATGCTGTTGCTATTATTCACTTTGTTCTGCTTCACAGCTATTTACGGCCTTTATTACAGCAATCAGGACAAATGTTTATGATTCCCACAGCAATTAAACCCCAATCCAGCACCTACCTACTACTACCATAGGTAGCTATGTTCAGTGCCTTGCATTTTCTTAGACAAGCGTTCCTAATCATCATCATCATGTAAGGTGGATCGTTGTTTGCTGGGACGAGCTTTAGCTGTCTCTGAGATATATCATGGGTTTGCTGGTCAAGGCCCGTATCCTAACAAATAACGGGATAAGTGAAAACTCATACCAACTTCCAAGTCTAATCACTCTATTTGCTCTTCTGATTCTCTCTCCCCTCCCCCTTCTCAGTGAAGTTAGGTGATATGTCTGAGTAGGTATTTGGTTGATTGCATGAAATCTACGGAAGAGCCAGGGAATGCAGAGTGTGTACATATGTTGCAAAAACATGGCTTCTTATTTGGGCATTATTTTGCTTGCTTTCTGAGTGAATGAATGAAAGAAAAAGAATAGAAATACCCATAAGAAATGTAAAACTGTAAGTAGCAAATGCATATACACACTTGTGAATTCTGAGCGCCAACAATTATCATTTACATCAAACCATGAAACTACTAACCTAACCTATGGATACCTACCCTAGGTACTTACCTTACCCTGGAGCTCAAAGAGGTGGGCCCGGCCGGGTGCTGCCTTACGGAAGTGCTGTGGCTGTGGTTGCCAATGGTGACGCGCTGCGCGTTTCTTTAACGCGTAAATTGGTTTTCCTTAGCTCCCATCAACGCAAGTCGGTGATTTTATATCACCATTTCGCACGCTGGTATCCTCCGCCTTCACCTACAAGCTCGGCCACAGGCAGTCCGACAAGCCAGTATATAATTGAATCAAGATGGCTAGCTTTTTTGACCTCAAGGCCAGAAAGGCAGCAGCGGCAGCCAACGGTAACGCTGACCAGAAGCAAGATAAACCTTCAAATGCTCGAACTCAACCCTGGGTCGAGAAATAGTACGTGAAACTCGAAATGCAATATATTACTCGAGGTTTAACACAACCAGCCGGCCAAAGACCCTCAGCGATGTTACTGCTCAAGATCATACCGTTGATGTGCTCCAACGGACACTGCAGTCCTCCAACGTACAATACCCCCTTGCTCTGAACTGCAAGAAGCTTCAATACTAATCCTTCATAGCTCCCTCACATGCTGTTTTACGGGCCTCCCGGGACAGGCAAAACTTCGACAGTTCTGGCACTCGCCAAGGAACTATACGGTCCCGATATGATCAAATCGAGAGTCCTCGAGCTCAATGCCTCCGACGAGCGTGGCATCTCTATCGTCCGAGAAAAGGTCAAGAACTTTGCGCGAATGCAATTGATCAACCCGGCCCCCGGCTACAAGGACAAATACCCTTGCCCTCCCTTCAAGATCATTATCCTCGACGAGGCCGATTCCATGACACAAGATGCCCAAAGCGCACTGCGACGAACCATGGAAACATACAGCAAGATTACTCGATTCTGTCTCATTTGCAATTATGTGACTCGAATCATCGACCCGCTTGCTAGTCGATGCAGCAAATTTCGTTTCAAGAGTCTCGACCAGAGCAATGCAAAGAAGCGACTGGAGGAGATCGCAGAGAAGGAGGGCGTGCCACTCGAGGACGGCGCTGTTGATGCACTCATCAAGTGCAGTGAGGGTGATCTTCGAAAAGCCATTACTTTCTTGCAAAGTGCTGCTCGACTCGTTAGCGCCAATGCACCGGACAAGGAGGCTGAGGGTGAGGGTGACGAGGTGATGGATGTGGACAAGAAGGCGGTCACAGTCAAGATTGTTGAGGACATTGCTGGTGTCATTCCGGACACGACCATCGAGGATCTCCTCAAAGCAATACGTCCGAAGAAGTCAGGATCCTCCTACCAGATCATTTCGGACGTCGTTGAGAAACTAGTTGCAGATGGCTGGAGCGCAGGTCAAGTGGTCAACCAAGTAAGTTTTATCCTTTGTATCACCGAACTGCTGCTAATAACTCCCGTGACAGCTCTACCAAGCCTTAACATACGACGAGACGATACCCGATGCACAGAAAAACAAGATCGTGTTGGTTTTCTCAGAAGTTGACAAGCGATTAGTAGATGGAGCAGATGAGCATCTCTCTATCCTCGACCTGTCAGTGAGGATATCGACTATCATGTCGAAGAAGTGAGCTATCGGCTCTGTATCTAGTGTGCTGCATCAAGAGATGAGGGACGGAGTCATGGCTAGAAATGGGTTGGCGTTTTAAACTGGCTCGATATCACCGGACATCTATTGTACTTGTCGCTGTTATTCTAATCCTGAGCTGCGTCTCCCTGACCAATTAATCCGAGGTTACCTTGCAGACTAGACCAGGCATCTCTCGGCTCTGTGATTCCTTTCTCTGTATGCCTTCTCGCCTTGCTTGGGGATTTGGGACCTCCCTCAAGCCAAACGTCACCCTCTGTTGTATCGGCTTGTGTTTCTGCTTCCTCAGCCACCTCGTCCTGACCCAAAAGCTCGTCAATCTCTTGTAGAGTCTGCATTGAGTTTTCCAACGCAAGCTGTCCACCTTCAATCTGCTCTGCCACATTTTCTAGCGTAGTAATCTTGGCCGAATCTGTAGCGAGAACCCAAGGTTGTACCTTGCCTGTCAGACCTGAGCGTTCGTCTGACGCAAGGAACTCTCCCAGTCCAGACCTCCTCCGAGACGTTGGTGCCACCGAATGAGATGGAAGCAGTTGACTTTCTTCTTCCAAATGACTGAGCGACTGACAATTATCCTTGATTTCTTTCCCGAGTGTCGTATTTACATGTGCTTTTTGTGCTATCATGGCCCTCTGCTTTTGGGAAAGGGCAAGGAGAGTCTCGATGTATGGGGTCAGGAGATAGGTACTTGATGCAGGTTCTGGTTCCTCAACTTGTTGCTTGGTGGAGGAGGGTGCCAGAACGGGAACAGCCGATGACTCGAATCGTGCACCAGCAGAAGCGAGGAGGGACCGCCTCGTTGCAAGATAAGTGGCGTACTTTTCTTTGATGTTGCTGAGATGGTCGTTTATCGTCGCTTGGTCCGCTGTTGATTGGCTATGCCCCTTGGAGCCGTCCTCATCCCCATCGTCATCCCCTGATGCCTTGCTCAACTCTGTCTCAATCCAATTGATAAGCTCATTCCTTGTTGTGTTGAGAGCATGTAGTCTGATCCCATTGCTGATGACATCTGGTATGCTCTGAGCATTTGCTCTTGTTTCCCGAAGTAGCTGCTCCTCTCGTCGCAGAAGGAGTTTAGCCCTCAAGACCGTCTTTTCAAGCTGTGCCACTTGTTCTGTCAGGTCCGTCTTCTTGACACTCTGTTGTGCGACAAGACTGTTCACCACCTCTTTTGGAACACTCGGTAGACTGGTAGCATCATGAAAAACATCTTCAGGGTCTAGATATTCAGGAGCAGCGGCTGGCTTTTGCATGAGCGAGTCCAAGTGAGTTTGGACGGCTGTAAGTCGCGCTTGTTTCGCCTGGAGCTTCAGAAGTGAGACCTGCTCTTCCAGTAGCTCATTGCTGGATGAGAGCTCTTTGGCTAATGACGAGGAGGGAAGATTAGATTGGGCAGCATCTTCGTAATTTCGACGGGCCTCAACATTTGCCTTTAGAGCCTCAATGTACTCCCTGTAGATTCCCTTCGAACTTGGATCCAGAGTTACGTCGCGAGTTGGATCTGCCAAAGACACAGGCTGTTTGACTGGGCCATCATGAGAACATGTTCCGAGATGAAGAGCCAAAACTCGCCGAATGTAGTTCACTTGTTCCCGTGGCTTGATATATGGATCAAGCGTCTTCTGAAATGTCTCAGCGGTCTCAGAAGATTTTGCCATTGTGAATCATCGTTTGTCGGTGAAGAAATCCCTGGCCTAGGTTTGTTGCTCTGGTCTCGGTGAAAGTAAATAGACGAAATATATTAGTCCATGGGCGGCAGCTCAGACAGTGCTGAGGTGTGGCTAGTGTTTCCCCTGAACCAACAACAGGGTCACTACATAATAAATTATAATCATAAAATATTTCTTTCCATTATAGTCAGAGTCTATATGCCGAAATAATTCTCTTTATAGTCTTATAATCACTCAAATCTATAACGAAGCATAAATTATGAGATAAGCTCTGGCCCCGTATGCATTTGCGCCACACAGGCACTTATCCGAACCTGGCCTAGCGTAGTAGCCTGCTAGGCTGAGATCCGAAATTTACGATCGCGACTTGAACTCCCAAACATTGAGACAACTACAAATCTTTACAAAACGACTGCGCACCAATCGCAGACTACAGCGTACCCAGGCAACGGCTATCTATCTGAATTAAGCGCGTCGGTGGCAAACTCATGGTTATTTAAGTGCCAAGCGCCCCGAGCTTTGTCGAGAACATCGACGTTCTCTATCAATTCAACATAATATTAGTCTAGCCATCATGTCCGACGCAAATCGAGATGTGTCGCAGTACAAGTACTCGGCTATGTCGAACCTGGTTCTCCAGGCCGATCGTCGATTCGTTACAAGACGAACCGATGAGGCTACTGGTGATCCAGAGTCGCTGGCCGGCCGCTTGAGTATTCGAGATATGGGTGCTCGAGTTGCACGCGATGACGCGCCAAAACCGAAGAAACAACCTGGACTCCCCGAGATCGAGCGAGGCAGCCTAAGAGAAGGCGAAGATATCCTCGCACGAGAACAGCGCAAACGGAAGGCAGAGGCGCCTCAATCGATAGGTATCCTCGGAGCCAACGAAACTTTGGTGGAAGGCATCACATACCGGCCCCGAACAGCAGCGACGCGACAGACTTTCGATCTCATCCTTACCTCGGTGGCGAAAACTCTGGGCGACGTACCCCACGACATGGTTCGTAGCGCAGCGGATGCCGCCCTGGAATTTCTGAAGGACGATGATATGAAAGACCTGGATAAAAAGAGGGAAATCGACGATATCTTGGGTGTGACACTAAACCCCAAGGAATTTAATGAGTTGGTGAACCTCGGCAAGAAGATCACAGATTACTACACCCATGACGAGGACGAGGACGTTGCGATGGGTGGCGCCGACGGCGATGATGCTGAAATAGACGAGCGCCAGGGCGTCGCGGTCGCGTTCGATGAAGACGAAGAGGATGACGAAGGGGGCCTTGTTCATGAAGTCCGTGACGAATCTTCAGAGGACGAAGAGGAGGAGGAGGAGGAAGAGAAAGAGAAGACAGAGACTGCTGAAGGCAAGGAAGAAGATGCTGTTGCTGATGTTGGGGATGAGATGATTCTCGACTCGGCGCCTTCAGGTGGCAAACAAGACGAGAAAGACAAGCATAGCATACCAGCCCAAGACATCGATACATTTTGGCTACAACGACAAATCGGCACTCTATACCCCGACGCTCATGAGCAAAGCGACAAAACAAAGGAGGCTCTGAAGATCCTGTCAGGAGAACCTGGTGAGGATGGCGAGGAAAAGTCCTTACGCGATGTTGAGAATGATCTCATGGAGCTGTTCGACTACGAGCACCATGAGTTGGTTCAGAAGCTTGTTGAGAACAGGGAGAAGGTTTTCTGGCTTACAAAATTAGCACGAACACAGACTCCCGAAGAGCACGCTGATGTTGAGCGCGAAATGGTCTCAGAGGGTCTCCAATGGATTCTCAATGAACTCAATGGTAAAGACACTGCCGAGGGCAAGAGGGGCAAGATTGATATCAAGATGGATATCGATGTCCCAGCTTCCTTTACCACAGATGGACCCAAAGCTGAACGTGCCGAGGGCCAACTTGTCGGCGGACTTAAGCCTCGAAAGCTAATCAACCTAGATAATCTGGTTTTCGATCAAGGAAATCACCTTATGACAAACCCCAAGGTCCGGCTACCAGAGGGCTCAACCAAGAGGACGTTCAAGGGCTATGAAGAAATTCATATCCCTACTCCTAAGAAACGCAATGAGCCCGGCGATGTCTTGATACCCATTTCTGATATGCCGGAGTGGTCACGAAACCCCTTTAGCAAGAACCAGTCCTTGAATAAGATTCAGTCCAAGTGCTATCCTTCAGCATTCGACGACGATGGAAATATGCTTGTTTGTGCCCCTACCGGTAGTGGAAAAACCAATGTTGGTATGCTCGCTATTCTCCGGGAGATTGGAAAACATCGCAACCCTGAGACCGGCGATATCGATCTAGACGCCTTTAAGATCGTCTGTATCGCTCCTTTGAAGGCCCTAGTTCAGGAACAGGTCGGCAATCTGGGTGGTAGGCTCGAACCTTATGGTATTCGAGTCGCAGAATTGACAGGTGATCGTCAACTTACCAAGCAACAAATCGCCGAGACGCAGATCATCGTCACAACCCCCGAGAAATGGGACGTCATCACCAGAAAGTCCAATGACTTGACCTACACCAACCTCGTGCGCCTCATCATTATCGATGAAATCCACCTTCTCCATGACGACCGTGGCCCTGTACTGGAAAGCATTGTCAGCCGAACCATCCGCAAGACTGAACAAACCGGCGAGCCAGTTCGAATTATTGGTCTTTCTGCCACACTGCCCAACTACAAAGATGTCGCGAGCTTCTTGCGAGTGGACACGAAGAAGGGCCTCTTCCACTTTGATGGATCTTTCCGACCCTGTCCTCTGCGACAGGAGTTTGTTGGCGTCACTGACCGTAAACCTATCAAGCAGCTAAAGACCATGAACGACGTCTGCTACAACAAGGTGATCGAGCATGTGGGCGCAAACCGTAACCAGATGCTTATCTTCGTGCATTCCCGAAAAGAGACTGCCAAGACTGCTCGCTACATCCGCGATAAGGCCCTTGAGTCAGACACAATCAACCAGATCCTTCGTCACGATGCTGGTAGCCGTGAGGTCCTCAATGAAGCGTCTTCCCAGGCAACCGACCAAGACTTGAAGGATATTCTGCCATATGGTTTCGGCATCCACCATGCTGGTATGAGCCGAGCTGACAGGACAGATGTTGAAAACCTTTTTGCCCATGGTGCTATCCAGGTCCTGGTGTGTACTGCTACGCTGGCTTGGGGTGTGAACTTGCCTGCCCATACAGTTGTCATCAAGGGAACACAGGTGTACTCTCCCGAGAAGGGTAGTTGGGTTGAGCTCAGCCCTCAAGATGTCCTTCAGATGCTTGGACGTGCGGGTCGACCACAATACGATACTTATGGAGAAGGCATCATCATTACGACACAGAGTGAAATGCAATACTATCTCTCACTTCTGAATCAGCAGCTTCCGATCGAGAGTCAATTTGTCAGCAAGCTGGTGGACAACCTGAATGCAGAAATTGTCCTGGGCAACGTAAGGACTCGTGATGAGGGCGTTGAGTGGTTGGGCTACACATACCTCTTCGTTAGAATGCTTCGCTCGCCTGGACTTTACCAGGTTGGCGCAGAGTACGAAGATGATGTGGCTCTTGAGCAGAAGCGAGTTGACTTGATTCATTCTGCCGCCATGGTTTTGCGAAAGTCAAATCTCATCAAGTATGATGAAAAGACTGGAAAGCTCCAGTCAACTGAGCTTGGTCGTATCGCTTCGCATTACTATATCACATTCGGTTCTATGGAGACTTACAACAACCTCATCCAGCCTTCTATCACCACGATCGAGCTCTTCCGTGTCTTCGCCCTCAGTGCTGAGTTCAAGTATATCCCAGTTCGACAGGATGAGAAGCTTGAGTTGGCTAAGCTGCTGGGCCGAGTCCCAATCCCTGTCAAGGAAAGCATTGAGGAACCACACGCTAAGATCAATGTCCTTTTGCAGGCATACATCTCGCGCCTCAAGCTCGATGGCCTCGCGCTCATGGCCGACATGGTGTACGTCACGCAATCTGCTGGCCGTATCTTGCGCGCCATCTTTGAGATCGCAATGAAGAAAGGCTGGGCATCCGTTGCGAAGACTGCTTTGGACCTTTGTAAAATGGCCGAGAAGCGGATGTGGCCAACAATGTCACCTCTTCGACAGTTCCCCTCTTGTCCTCGGGATGTTATCCAGAAGGCTGAGAAAATTGATGTGTCTTGGAGCAGCTACTTTGATCTGGATCCTCCCCGTATGGGTGAGCTTCTTGGTCTTCCTCGAGCCGGCCGTACTGTATGTGGCTTGGTCAACAAGTTCCCGCGAGTTGAAGTCCAGGCTCAAGTTCAACCTATGACAAGATCGATGCTGCGTGTCGAACTGAGCATCACACCTAATTTTGAGTGGGACGATACTATCCATGGCGCCGCAGAGAGCTTTTGGATCATTGTTGAGGATTGCGATGGAGAAGACATACTTTACCACGACACCTTTTTATTGCGCAAAGAATACGCCGAGTCGGAGCAGAATGAGCACATTGTCGACTTCACCGTTCCTATCACGGATCCAATGCCTCCAAACTACTTCGTTTCGGTTATCTCTGACCGATGGATGCATGCTGAGACCAGGCTTCCTGTTCCCTTTCATAAGCTGATCTTGCCTGAGAAGTTCCCTCCTCATACAGAACTTCTTGAGCTCCAGCCTCTCCCCGTTTCTGCCCTCAAGGTATCAAGCTATGTTGATCTCTATCCTGCATGGAAGCAGTTCAACAGAATCCAAACGCAGACTTTCAACTCGCTGTACAAGTCTGATGCGAATGTGTTTATTGGAGCTCCCACAGGTAGCGGCAAGACTGTTTGTGCCGAATTTGCTCTTCTAAGGCATTGGACAAAGGGCGATGTTGGTCGTGCTGTGTATATTGCCCCCTTCCAAGAACTTGTTGACTCCCGCCTCCAAGATTGGCAGAAGAGGCTCAGCCATCTCCATGGCGGCAAAGAGATAGTGAAGCTTACCGGTGAGACAGCAACAGACCTCAAGCTGCTGGAAAAGGGAGACCTGATCTTGGCAACCCCAACTCAGTGGGATGTGCTGTCAAGACAATGGAAGCGACGCAAGAATGTTCAGACAGTTGAACTGTTCATCGCTGACGAGGTTCATCTCCTTGGCAGTTCTCAAGGTTATGTGTACGAGACGATTGTCTCTCGTATGCATTACATTCGCACGCAGACAGAATTACCCCTGCGAATTGTCGCATTGAGTGTATCGCTGGCGAACGCTCGAGACATTGGTGAATGGATCGATGCAAAGAAGCACGACATCTATAACTTCAGCCCACATGTTCGACCGGTCCCTCTTGAGCTTCACCTCCAGTCATTCACAAATACTCATTTCCCGTCTCTCATGCTTGCCATGGCCAAGCCCACGTATCTGGCCATCACACAAATGTCTCCTGACAAGCCTGCCATGATCTTTGTGCCCAGCCGCAAGCAGACTCGTGCAACTGCCCGAGATTTGTTGGCTGCAGCCTTTGCTGACGATGATGAGGACCGTTTCCTTCACGCTGAAGTAGAGCAAATGAAGCCTCTGCTTGAACGCATCAACGAGGAGGCACTCGCCGAAGCCCTCTCTCATGGTGTTGGTTACTACCACGAGGCTCTTAGCCAGAGTGATAAGCGAATTGTTAAGCATCTCTACGACAATGGTGCTATCCAGGTGCTTGTTGCTTCACGCGATGTTTGTTGGGAGCTCAACAGCACAGCTCATCTCGTGATAGTCATGGGCACACAATACTTTGAAGGCCGAGAGCATCGATATGTCGACTATCCTCTCAGTGAGGTGCTGCACATGTTCGGTAAAGCTCTTAGACCCTCCAAGGACGGCAGAGGCCGAGGCGTCCTTATGCTGCCCCAAGTCAAGCGCGAGTACTACAAGAAATTCCTAAACGAGGCCCTTCCTGTTGAGTCGCATCTGCACAACTACTTGCACGATGTCTTTGTGACAGAGATCAGCACCAAGATGATCGAGTCGGGCGACGATGCGATCAACTGGACTACCTTCACCTATTTCTACCGAAGGTTGCTTGCCAACCCAAGCTATTATAGCTTGACAAGCACAACGCATGAGGGCCTCAGCAACTACATGTCTGACTTGGTTGAGACGACTCTCCGTGAGCTGAGCGAATCCAAGATCATCGAGTTTGACGAGGATGACGGATCCGTGGCACCCCAAAACGCAGCCATGATTGCGGCATACTACAACATTTCCTACATCACGATGCAGACTTTCCTGCTCTCTTTGAGCGCTCGCACAAAGCTCAAAGGCATCATGGAAATCGTCACTTCAGCAACAGAGTTCGAGTCAATCCAGATTCGACGTCATGAGGATGGTCTGTTGCGACGCATTTACGACCGAGTGCCTGTCAAGATGTCGGAACCAGTTTATGACTCCCCTCATTTCAAATCCTTCGTCTTGCTCCAGTCTCACTTCTCCCGTATGCAGCTGCCAATTGATCTTGCAAAGGACCAGGAGGTCCTACTGTCGAGGGTGCTGAGCCTCCTTAGTGCCATGGTCGACATTCTGTCTTCGGAGGGACATCTCAATGCCATGAGCGCCATGGAGATGTCACAGATGATCGTTCAGGGAATGTGGGATCGGGACAGCCCTCTTAAACAAATCCCTCACTTCTCACCGGAGGTTGTCAAGGTGGCTAATGAGTTTGGGTACGTACTGACTGATAGACTGGACGGACCGTCAGCTAATATTGTTCGCAGAATCAAGGACATCTTTGATTTCATGGAAGCCATGAACCCGGATGAGAATGCCGATTACAACAAGCTTGTTAAGCGACTTGGCTTGTCACAAAACCAATTGGCACAGGCTGCAAACTTCACAAACGACAAGTATCCTGACCTGGAGCTTGAACATGAGGTTCTCGACGAGGGTGAGATCAGGGCAGGTGAACCGGCCTACCTGAACATCAAGATTGCTCGCAATTTGGAAGAGGAGGACGGTGATTATGACTCTACCGTACACGCACCATTCTACCCCTCCAAGAAGATGGAGAACTGGTGGCTGGTTGTTGGTGATGAGAAGACCAAGAGCCTCTTGGCCATCAAGCGGGTGACAATCGGGCGGGAACTCAACGTTCGCCTCGAGTACACTGTGCCATCACCAGGTGAGCATGATCTGAAGCTGTTCCTAATGAGTGATAGCTATGTTGGAGTTGACCAGGAGCGGGAGTTTTCGGTTACAGCAGCCGAGGGCATGGACGTGGATGACGATGAAGAGGACGAGGACGAAGACGAAGACGAAGACGAGTAGAAGCTCAAAGCTCACTCTGGATTACAATTACCCCGGCGATTGCCAACGATGGCGTTGTACACTATTGAAGACTACGAATGCGGATTTAGGAGATAATAATCGAATCTATCAACTCGGGACTGTGACTGAGATGTGTGTGTTTTTGAGATGAGTTGTCTGGATACAAGGCGAGTTGTGTGGATGTCTAATAATGCACCACGAGTGTGAAAGAGGCGCGATGTGCTGAGATCTAGTGTTCACAACGCCAAACGCGTCCAGACAGAGCTAGGCCCACGACGTGACATTTGCCGGGAATTGGGCAGTGAAGATGGTGAGAAAAGAGACTACGGACGCGTCCCTCCGATGGTCTTGTATACCAAGGCGTCGAATCAGCGTCGACTACGCGCTGGGCCTTTGATGTCGTGTGTGAGAGGGAGAGAGCCTGGGGTTGGGGATGACGCCGCCCGCAACGCAGCGCAAATGCCAGATGACCGTCACGTGATCGATGCTCTGGTGACGTTTGAAAGTGCTTCTGTTTCCCTTGCAAAGCCCAGTCCAGTCCCAGTCCAGCCCATCAACTCGCACCAGCGTTTTTTCCTCGTCAACCCCAACATCGCGGCACAACTCGAAGAGGCGCCCATCATCATCAATTGCGCAAACCATCACCAACGCATCATCGCCATCGCTCTACGAACCTTGCGCTCCATTGATACGCGCAATACAGCATCCGCTACGCGTTCGCCTATCTTTTGCGAGCTGGAATTCTTCTTCTGGCTCCTGTGACTTGTGACGAGCGAAGACATTATCACCGCTATTGCCATGGCCGATCAGATTAACGAGAAGCCTGAGGTTGAGGCAACTGCTTCGAGCGCGCAGGAAGTTCCTGCCGCAGAGAAGCCCACTGAGCCATCATCGATCGGAAACGAAGCCGCAAAGGCCGATGGCGAGGCAAACAAGGAAGACACAAAGACCGCTGAGGGTAAGTTATGATCACGAAGCATTTGCTATTCATTGCGCAATCGATCGCATTGCCATGGAAATCGCGCTTTGATTTCTCGTGTGCTCTGTCGCTCAGGCGCGTCCTTCCCTTTGTCAGATCCATGCTGACCACATCGCGCAACAGAAACCAAGGAAGCTGGAAACTCAGAGAAACCCGCCCAAGATAAAGACGCGGCCGAAGCACCAAAGGAGGACTCAAAGCCCACTGAAGACGGTGCAGATACCGAAATGAAGGACGCGACTGAGGCCCCGGCTGCCGGGGAGACCAAGCCCGAGAACTCCGCTCCATCTGCCGATGGTGAGACAGCAACCGAAAACGCCGCCACCGAGTCTGCCTCAGCTAAGGCGAAGAACAATAGACGAAAGTCGACCGGCGGTGGCAGCCGCAAGAGCCTGAGCAAGAAGGCCTCCAAGGCACGTCTCACGCATTTGGACGCCAAGCCTGGAGACCACTTCTTGGTCAAGCTCAAGGGTTTTCCCGCTTGGCCTGCCATCATTTGCGATGAATCAATGCTTCCACAAGCTCTTGTCGATAGCCGCCCTGTAGCTGCTGCGCGACCTGATGGCTCCTATACCGAGGCATATGCTGATGGTGGCAAACGTGTCAACGACAGAACCTTCCCAGTCATGTATCTCCATACGAACGAATTGTAAGTTGCATCTCATCACCGTTTCCGATCATTGCTAACCTGACTACAGTGGCTGGGTACCCAATACTGGACTTACAGAGCTCACTCCCGAAAAGGCCCGAGAGACCATCACCGAGAAAATGCGCAAGGATTTGAAGGAGGCTTTCTCGCTCGCCGCCGAACACAACTCTATCGAACACTACAAGGACGTGCTGAAGCAATTTCAAGATGAACTGCTTGCCAAGCAGCAAGCTGCTGCGACACCCAAGAAGAGCAAGAAGGGCAAGGCCAAAGCTGCTGACGAAGACGTCGAGATGGAAGACGTCGACGATGCTTCAGAGAAGTCCAAGTCCAAGAAGCGCAAGGCTGAGGATGACGCTAGTGTAATTCTCCCAACAGGGTGTCACTGATTCTTTTTGCTAACAAAACTAATAGACACCACAACGGCCCGAATCCGTCAAGAAACCCAAGATTAAGCTCAATACATCAACGCCCAAGGCTGCCAATGGTACTCCTAAGGTCAAAGAGGAATCTGCTGCCAAAGCCAAGGTCAAGGTCAAGAAGTCGTCTGATAAGAAGGCTGAGACCACCAAGAAGGCCAAGATGACACCTGAGGAGCGAAGGCATCACAAGGAGGTGAGATAAATGCAACTTTTCTTTTAAATCGATCAGTTTACTGACACCTCTACAGAAGGAAGTGTTATATCTCCGTCATAAGCTTCAACGAGGTCTCCTCACCAGAGATCAGCAACCCCAGGAATCAGAGATGGAGCACATGTCAGAATACGTCACCATGTTGGAGAATCTGAAGGATCTCGAGGTGTCCATCATTCGTGCGACCAAGATCAACAAGGTTCTCAAAGCTATTCTCAAATTGGAATCGATCCCCCGTGAGGACGAGTTCCATTTCAAGGACCGTTCCAAGGTTCTTCTGGACCAGTGGACTCAGCTACTGGCCACTGAAAATGCTACCCCTGCTCCCGATGCCACCAACGGCGTCAATGGCAAGTCGGAAGCCAAGCCAGATGACAAGAAGGACGATAGTGGCAAGGAGACTACTGAAGAACCAAAACCGGAGGCCACAAAGACGGAAGAAGCCAAGACTGAGAAGCCCGGGGAGACCGAGGAGGAGAAGATTGCGGAAACACCACAAGCATCAGCGTCTGAAGAGAAGAAAGACGAGGTGAGTTGAAAATAAGCCCTGTTGTCATCAGCTTGACTAACCGAAAAACAAGACCGTCGCCCCTCCTGAGCCTGTTGAAGCTGCAGCCTAAGTTACGGGTCAGCTCAAGGTGGTTTTAGAGCAATTTGTTTCATGGCGTCACGGTTACGGTCCACAAACACTGATTTTTTTTTCCTTCCGATTTTCTACTTTTTCTTATGCTTTTCTTGACAACTATGGTAAAAGTGACTTCGTCGCGTTGCGTCTTTTCAGTGTCTGTATGAATATCTGCCAAATCTGGCGGCAGGGGTGCGCCATGACTCTCTGGAGCCATAATGATCTCAGGAGTGACGGAGGCAAGAAACATCTTTTTGGAGGGACTGTACAAAGGGCAAAATCAGCAATACTGGGTCAGGGGACTCGCTTTACGTGGGTTTCTATAAACCAGTTTGGACAGGAGACGAGCATGGTATGGATGTCGAGACGGCATATGGGATTGGCGGCAAGCCAAGCGAAGCGAAGCAAGCTCTCGGAGATTGAGATGATGACATCGGAGAGGAGGCATATGAGAATGAGGATTTGGGGAGCAATAGCATACAGATGATGAATGGGACAAAAGAATTAGAAGCATTCTATATAAAATGTCTTGTTTGTTTGCGATGAATAGTATAGGAACCCATACAGGTCGTATATATCAGTCATTGTCTGTCTACCTAGGTATCATGCTTGCTTTGTGTGAAATCTGAGTGATTGTGTATGTATGTATGTAAGTATGGACACGATCTTCCTGGTTGTTGGGATACAGTGCGCAGTACAGTGCTAGTACGTCTATCCACTGTCCAAAACGCGTTGACCATTCACCCTCATCAATCCAAGCTCAGGAGCTTCTCCATCCTTCAAGACTTCAATAACTTGTGCAGCATAAATCTGTTGATTATGGCCCGTGAAGTCGTCAACCAGGACACATACAGCCAAGAGGATCATCAGGTAATCAAACCCTAATCATGAAACCTGTCCAATGCCTTTCACTAACTCGGTTAACAGGTCGCATATATATTTGACCCTGAAAACGATGGGACACGCCAAAAGCCAGTCAAGCGCAGGAGACGATCTAAGCAGGGCCAGGACTCTGCAGAAGTGGTGAAAGACTCATCAGCTTTTGTGCCTCTTCTCAATGGTGCTGAGAAATCCGAACTCGTCAAATTAAGGGAGAGATTGTTCCAGGAGAGCTGGGCCAAGATTGATGAACGGATCGAGGTGAGTGGACGAAGCTTGTTCACCGGATTTATCACTCACATGGATCAGAGAATACTCAAAACTTCAAATATCGAGACTCTCAATGAAGTCAGCGACTTTGCCAAAGACGCGGTGACAGAATCGTAAGAGTCGTACTCCTGATATACCTGCAGCCCCTAATATTTGAATAGTGGGGATAGAATCCCTTCAGCATTCATCATCACAGGACCTAACATCGCATCACAAGATCTGCTTTTTCAACAATTATCGGAGACACTTCAGCAAACAACGTCGAGCAAGTTTGTTGGTTTGCGGTCATCAGAGGCATCGACGCTGAAAGCCACTTTGAAGAAGATTATTCGAGACGTCACAGCCAAGGCCTCAACTGATGAGGAAGATGATCTTGAAGTCAGGGACGGTCGAGAGGTAAGTTATCTGCATCTTCACGGAACAACACTCATTCTCTACAGGGACGGAGGTATCTCGACTATGATCTTGAGGCACTGTATGCATTTATCAGGCCCCAAAATGTAGAGCATGTGTTTGTCGCCTTTCAAGACAGTGAAGGGTTCGACAGCAGTTTATTATCGGATCTGATCATTCTCTTCAAGTACGTCTCTGCCTCAGATACCTCTGTGTACTGCTGCTAACACGTGTGCAAGCTCTTGGCGCCCTCGTATACCTTTTACTCTCCTCTTTGGTATCGCCACATCAGTCGAGCTTCTCCAAGCCAGACTACTCAAGACTTCCTGTCAGCAAATTTATGGAGCGCAATTTGACGTAATTCAGACCTCGGCCATTCTCGAGACAGTGTTTAAAACAGCGGTAGCAACATCTGATGCTCCTGTCGTACTGGGTGCATCGCTCATCCGCAGCCTGCTTGATCGTCAGCACGACCAGGTTTCAGGCATCCAGACGTTCACTATGTCGTTGAAGGTGAACTTGGACCAGATAACATAAACAAGTCTCATGTCAGCTAACAAATAATAGTACGCTTATATGTGTCACTTCTATGCGAACCCACTCAGCGTTCTCGAGCATACCGCATCGTTACAAGCTGAGCATATCGAGGCCATTCGGCATACTGATTCTTTCAGGGAAAATGTTGAGCAGGCAGTAGAATCTGGCATCATGGATAATGTGCAATACGCCAAAGATTTGCTTGAGAACGACGAGTTTCTCGTTTCGCAAGTTCAAGATAGCCTGGCGCGTCGTCAAGAGTCCGTTGAGGATTTCTTGCGGTCACTTCTGATTCTGGGAGAAACAGAATCGCAAGACATTGAGTTCTCAAGAGCATATGCGGAAGCGTTGGATGAGGGCGTTTCAATTACGGAGGACTCGAGAGCTATTGAGTCGGTCCGGCGTATGGACGTCAGCGAGCTGCTGGTAATGCTTCGCAAGGCTGTATCAATCTTGCAGAAGGGAGACAACGGCTTGCTTCTTGGTCCAGCATCGAAGCAAACGGACATTGAATTTCGAGATGCATTGGCAAGACAGCTTATCAATCTGGAAGAGCTACAATCAAGGGCAGAAGAGCAGGAGATTACACTACGGAGCAAGTACAGCGGACAGAGCAAAGTGATGCGCACAACTGTGATTGCACAAAGAGTTCAATTGAGTCAAGACTCGGCGGCACTGACAGACGAAGACAAGCAACTTACTCAGGCCGTCGACGACATCACGGAGCTATTGATCAGGCATGTTCAGTTTGTGAGGCCCAGGTCTCTTTTGTTGTCGGAGAGCTGGTTATACGATTCCCGAGCTCCATCGCGAGACGTGTTCGTGCCTCGACCACGGGCAGTTCTAGAACGCAGCCTCACGAGGCCGCACGACTATTTGTCATGCTCATGCTGCAAGCCAGGCGATGGAGAAACGCCGGCCACTCTGCCGGCCACGGCGCTCTTGTACCGGCTATACACAGAGACCGGGAGCCTCATCAACGTGGCAGATCTCTGGGCAGCATTCTCAGCGCTTGTAGGCGAGGAGGAGACAGACGAACGCAGGTCGCTGGTGATGTTTTACCGTGGGCTGGCTGAGCTGAGGGCTTTGGGATTTGTCAAAGCAAGCAAGAAGAAAGCGGACCACATTGCCAAGCTGAAGTGGCTCTGATTATGGAGAATTACGATTGCATTGGTCGACAAAGTTTGAGAAGGAGAGACATGGCGAGAAGATTGAAGACAAGACTGCAACCGCCAAATGGGGATGGTCCTTTGTATTTGAGGGGATGAGACGGGATTAACCACGTCTGGAAACAGGTTTTTGTTTTGGGGGGGAGGGA
>NW_023501562.1:0-3122 GCF_013396195.1 Fusarium tjaetaba
CCCCCCCCTCACACCCACCGAACCACTGCGCCCAGCCATAGAGTATATCCTAGCCTGGACTTGTGCTAACTAGGCTGCCCCGAACACCTGGGCTACTGGGTTGTGAGCCGTAGGGCGAGATCTCTTCAGTTGGGCGTTGTAGCTGAAGGGGCTTCTTCTGCACTACCTCAGAGTCTATTCTTGAGTCAAATCATCGAACTCTCTCTTTCAACCTCTAGTTGAAAAGCGCTGTCCTCCTCTCAACCCTTGTCTATTTGAAGAATGAGGCTCATTTAAAGCTCGCCCAAGTCTAGGACAAGTAGACGCAAGTACCCATGCGCCAGTTCCACTTTGGTCATGGCACTAAGAGACCATGTCCAGTCATAGAAATTGGTTGCGTAATGAATTTTGATGGCCTCGTGCTGCCCCAGATCTTGGCAGTGTACTTCCGATATACGAAGTCAATACAAGCTTTTATGAGGCCCATGAGGGGTTCAATGTTGACGGGAGAGCTTGGGGTCACTTGATCCCCGGGTGTAAGATGCTGTACTCACCCAGGGACCGAAAGGGGAATACCGTATCGAGCCAATAGTTGCAAAAGCGCATAAAGTACTCCGACCTATCTAGTGAAGGATAAGTTCCTTAGTCGGTCTTCAAATGAGAACATCAAAATTCTCTGTGAGCTGTGCGCCTACCACGTCCTGGTATGCGACTCATGCATGTCTGTCATGACAAGACGAGTCTTCCATGAGATTCTCCCCTTTCAGAGTCTCGCTGTTCGGTCAAGTAGAAAGTAAGTTGGCCGAATGGCCTCTCGTCGCCAAGAGAATCTATTCATCAGAGATCTGTAGATCGTCTTCGCTCTCGCCGGGCTCCGAGTTCCCAGCGGCGCTCGCTCCCGCACCAAGGCGTGAACTCTTCATATTCTTGCGTGCCGGTACTAGCGTTTATCCATAGCCGTTTCTGTACTGGCGTGCCCCGACACGACGGGCTGGTCTGGCTGGGTGGCTCATAGCTATGGAAGCTGGGAAGAACCTGCTCGAAAAGGCATTCAATCACAAGCCTCATGACCTCAAAATCTCGAAATATGCAAGGGATGCTGCTGTTTGTGGCTTATAGCCTGTAGCTTGTACATAGCTAGATTCCATCAGGGTTGTCCCATGCTAATCAGAAATAAGACCCTGAATTTGGCGGCTAAGCTTGTCTAAGTGCGATGACGTTGACTCCTTGAACCCCTGGTTCGGCCATGATACAGTCATCTTTTGCTCTCGAGCTAGGAAACCCTCTGCCCTGTCGATCGATCCCACACTTGGTTTCGCACTCTTTATTGGCTCTCTAGGTGTGTCGAACTGCAGCATCGCCGACACGCTTCATTGCAAGCTAGGACGAAGAGCAAAAAGTATGAGAAATCGACTCAATTCCAAACACCAACGCCGGCATCTATGCCCAGCATTCAAAGACATGACGCCTTGTCTGATGAGGACAGTACCTCTATACATTTTGGCGACATATCTCGAAGCCTTGTACAAATGATAGTCATGATTTGGCCTATTTTCCAGTGCCGATTGCCTTTTGTGTGCGCCAGCTATTCCTTCTCCTGCGGATTGCAACTATCTGAATAGACAAATTTCCAAAGCCTATCTCTGATATGGTCAAACAATTACGGATATTTCCTTTGGCGATATAGTTCACGCAGATCCTTCAGTTCTGATCGTACATCTCTTCATCACCTTCGCCCTTGATGTTGGCGTCCTTACGGATCGGGATCTTGATGCCTTGGTTTGCAAATTTCTTGCTCAATGGTGTACTCTCGCACACGCCGGGGAACTTCTTGGCCGAGTACACGTGGAAACTCTCGCTGTAGCACGACGACAGGATTGGCGCTCGGCCTTGGTTTACGTTGGTCCCCTGCCCTCCGGGGCGTCCAACGTTGACGAAGGAGAACCTCAATCTGCAACTTCTGCGTTAGCAATTGCAAGCCACGGCGCAGACCGAATCCAGTTGCCCTTACCGAAAGGTCCCTTCTGTACGGACGCTGAGGTCTTGGAGGACAAACCAGATACCTGATTGTCCTTCAGTATCCTCGAGACGGAATGCGCTTGCGGCCAAACTGCCAATCAAGTTTCTCGTAAACATCCCTTGGGGTTGACCTCCCACTACTGCCATCCGAGTAAGCGCATTTTGATCCTGTCCATATCCATTACGGAAAGGGGCACCTGGCGGAGGAGCCGAAGGTTCGGCATTGTAACCGCTATGTCGCGGGTAATATTGTTGGGGCGGACCGTAGGAACTGCTCGGCGGGTACGACGGTGCTACTCTTGTGTCAGACAAGGATTTGTTCTCGCTCGTTGTTCTTCCTGTTTCGACCTACCTTGACCATAGCTCTGCTGCACCGGCGGGGGATAGTCCTGCCCATAGTTCATCCCTTGCGATTGGCCATATCCAGACTCGCGACTCGGGGGCAGAGATTGTTGCTGGTACGAAGGGGTTCCTGGTTCTAAGGATGAATAAGTGTAGGTACTTGAGGATGCCATAGCACCAGTCCCGGTTGAGGACCGCACCAGATTGACTTCTTTGGTACCATCATGATTCCACAGATCGACCGACAACACAAACATGGCGTGGTCTAGGGTACTGCACATTATGTATCAGCACAAACCAAGGTGTCCCCTTTTTCTCTTTCGCCACTGCATCAACGTACTTGTAATCAACCTCTTTACCCGTCTCGGTATTGATTATGACAAGACGAACACATGGCGGCGGCGTGATTGGGCGACGGTCCTAAATGAGAACTGTGAGACATATGATCAGGGCTCACAGGCAATGAAAGAAACAGACCTTATCGCCAAAACCACACATGCGCGCACGTACGGGTTGTTGCTTCACATCGAGACTATAAAATCGTTTCAGCGGGGTCGCGAAGAAAGTTTGAAGGATACGCCTTGGTCACAAACCTGTACTTCCAGCCTGAACCTTCTTCAATCTTGGAGTAGGACGGGGGGACGTATTCGGAATCTTTCTGATGGTCGGTGGGGGATGGTCCCGACGAGGGCGGGGGAGGAGGCTCATCATGTTGCGAAGGAGGAGGGACGTGTTGCTGGTGCGGATGGGGCCGAGGGCATTGACTCGGCTGAGGCTGTTGA
>NW_023501563.1:0-20807 GCF_013396195.1 Fusarium tjaetaba
GTCTTGGGGAGGGCCATGGGGGGAGGCTGTGGAGGTATTCTTCATTTCGGAACCTTTTGAGGATTCCTTATTCGAGCATTTGAAGACGCAGGTCGAGGGCTCCCAGGGAGCGCCAACATAGAAGGTATCGCAAATAGATTACCCTCTCTTCTCAAAACTCGACTGAGCTTCTGGTGAATGTCTTCCTCTTCACTATCATCCTGATCCCCGTTCTTCTCCTTCTTGTTCTTGGGGCGAGGCGATACGCTCCTTGTTGGTGAGTCCATGATTGGTTATTTGTTTCGAAATCACTGTTGGTGAGATGAAATGAGGAGGCATTGAGGTGAGAATGGATCAGGCTGAGGATTCGAAAGTAAGCCGCAAAAGCGCCTGACAAGGGTGTACGCATGAAGCTGCAGGGTGCCATCTTGATCATGCCTCGTGATTGCTCAGCCTTCAGTGCCTCCTCTCTCCCTCCCTCCGCAGTTGGCCTCTGAGATTTGTGTTCAAATAACCTCCGAAAAGTCATTCCCATACTAGGGCGCATCTCAATATCCTCTATCGCGATGTCTGTTGACCAAGTCTTTCAGTCATGGTACAAGGGCGATGATGCGAGTAAGCAATCACTAGCCAATGAAACACTTCATACAAGCTTACTCTGTCAGATAAAGCGGATATAGCGCAAGAGGCCTTCAAGTCCGTGAAGCAACACTTCGAGCAGAGTAATTCGTTGAGTAGCGACGAGAAGGCTCTTTTGGGGAAGAAGTCGTCATTACAAGATGTTGAGAAGGCAGTCAACGATGCATTCGCAAAGTATGAAGCTAAGAGCGAAGCTTCAAAAACACGGAAATGGCTACAGAAGGCTTCTGAATCAATATGCCATTATGGCCAAGTACTCGATGTCTTTGTTCAACATCATCCAGAGTATGTGTCTTTGGCTTGGGGATTGATGAAGGTGATGTTCATAGTGAGTTGACTGGCCCCATCTCGGAACCTAAAATCTCACCTTGGTGTGCTAGAGCGTAGTAAATCACGGCGAGACGCTCAAATTGTTATCAAAATCACTCTTTGAGGTCGCACAGCGTCTTCCACGCATCCAACACCTATCCGCCCTATATCCAACCAAGAACATGAAGCTAGCCATCGAAAGCCTCTACTCTTGTGTCATGGAATTTCTACTGATAGCTCACTCATGGTGTAATGAGTCGAAGTTCAAACACATTTACCACAGCTTCACAAGACCACATGAGTTGCGCTACGGCGATCTTTTACAGAGGATAGAAACTTGCACGGACAACATCAACGAACTTGCAACTGTGGGATCGCAGACTGAGCTTCGAGTTATGCACAACACGCAGTCATCAAAACTCAACGAGATCATCTTAAGTTTGCAGACTAGTGAGAAGACTAGGCAGGCCCAGATCGACGGTCTCAATTGTGCCATTTCGAGATTAGAGATTTCGAGTCGAGACCATGATAGGAAGCTCGACTTGATCATGCAGTGGCTAGAGGCTTCTGGGTTAACAATCAACGACTTGTTGACAACGATAGAGAGTATGGGACGTCTCAAAATGTTACAGTGTTCTATTGCTAACATGCGCCAAGATTTTCACTCCATACAGACGAGTGCGCAACTTGACACAAACCAAAAGCTCTTTTCTCTGCAGTTATCTCAAGCATTGGCAACTTTTTCTCAGAGCCTTGAGGACCCCAAGTCCTTATATAAACACCACCTATTCCTTCGTAATAGGAGGGCCTCGGGCAGAGGAGCAGCAGTATCTACTAACGAGTTCTGGTTGTCCCCAAAACTCGCAAGATGGTCCTCTTGCGCACATTCTTCTCTCGCAATCATCAGAGGCAGTTTCACAACTCGCTGGGCGATTCAGGATTTCGCCATAGATATCATTCAGGCGGTTACCATGATGAGAATACCAGCTGTTTGGGTTTTGGGTAGCGCAAACAAGATGACCTCGAATGCGATGCTGAGTCCAGTCGATTTGGTGAGATATCTAACTTACCAAGCACTACGCATTGAGGGGATCATTACGACAGAGAAGCAACTGTCATTGCGACACTCACAGCTCGAGGAAGCTAAAACTAGCCAAGACTGGCTGGAACTCTTTAAGTTAATTACGCAAGACTTGGGAGGGCAGGTCTATATCATCATTGATCTTGCGACTGTGAGCTCAGGTCTGAAAGGATCTGGTCAAGCCAACTTGATCTACCAACTGAACGAAATGCTGGAAGGCTTGAATGACGAGAGACCGCACAAAAGAAACCGAACCAAGGTCAAGATCATATTGCTTGTCTATGAGTATAACTGGATGAGCTTGATCCCGAGGGAAATTTATGATCGTCTTGTCCCAGTTAAGATATCGGGAACTAAAGGATTACAAGGAAGAAGAATGCGGACAGCTGTTAATACGAGAATTCTACCGAGACAGAGAGATGTACGTTAAGTAGATACACGCCTTGCCTGTAATCATCTGCATAGTCCCAATCTCGAACCGCATATAGATACCCTTGTAAGTACATAGTGGCAGGGCTGTGGCGGAATAACAATATTGTATCTTATGTGGCATAGCTCTACTCAACTGCAGACCTTTGATCATCTAGTCACATGATGAGCTGCATGAATGCGACAATTTCGGGGTAAGATTAATTGACGGTGATGCAGCAATAAACAAAGATTTTGGCCCGTCTTTGAAAATAATCTCGAATATGTCGTCGCTTATCTCATTATGTGAATACTGCTCGCTGATCCCTCTAGACCCAAAGGTGCTAGACGCGGAGACAAAGCTCATAGCTGCTGGAGTTGGATGGTCCCTCGGAGATGGTATTCGAATCAAGTACAGTTCATGTCCCCTCTGTCGCCTTATACTGCGTCGCTTCGACCAAGATTTCATAGCTTCTCCATCCACCGATAAGTTTGAGCTTTTTTGGTCATTGGGACCTGCCAGACGCCGGGCTTTCTGGACTCATAAAGCTCAAGATGATACCTGGATTGGCTTCGGCTCAGGTATGGAAACGGCTGATCACCCTAATCCAAACTCGAGTTTCTTTCTTGAACCGTGGACGGGTCCTTTGGTGGATTCTTCTAGGATCTTGAGCTGGATTTCATCTTGCGAACAACTCCATCGCTCGAAATGTGCGATGCCGACACACCTACCATTTGCCGAGGCATTCCCTGGTCTCCACGTCCTCCGCTTGATCGATGTTGAGCATCAATGTATCGTAGAAAGGGAAGCTCTCGAGAAATATATCGCATTGAGCTATGTCTGGGGATTCGTCTCCAGCTTTCGGCTCACCAAAGCGAATCGAACGGCAATGCTTATACCAGGCTCTCTGGAAAAGGTCTCCAAGATGCTACCAAACACTATAAAAGACGCCATTGCGTTGGCAGGGCGTCTCGGCTGTCGATATCTATGGGTTGACGCGCTTTGTCTGCTGCAGAACGACACGGACGACTTGACGTCGGGCGTCAATGTTATGGACCTTGTGTACGAGAGAGCTTGGTTGACAGTGGCCGCAGCCTGTGGTCATGACGCTAACGCACGGCTCCCCGGTGTTCAGGAAGGTACTAGGGAAAGCTCTTTCAATACATTCGAGGTTGTCCCCGGTGTCCAGTTGGGAATTGTGACAGGACTAGATGGACTGCTCAGACAATCAGTCTATCACTCCAGAGCATGGACGTGAGTCTCCTATCCTGTTATGATTTACCCGAATATTCTGATTCGATTCAGGTTCCAAGAGCAAGTCCTATCTCGCCGAGTTCTCTATTTCATTGACAACAAGGTCTTCTATCGTTGCCGTGCAGCAGAACATGCCGAGCACTTTGTAGACAATCTATCACAAACGGCGGTTGAATCGACGTCGAGATCTCTACTTCCGAGTGCAGTTCTCATCAACAAGCCGGTGTCCGACTTATCGATGATGCTTTTTTACTATACCAAAAGGTTCTTAACAAACCAGAACGATACATCACGGGCTATGGCTGGCATTATCAGGCGAATTGCAGAGCTAATGAAGTGCAACTTCCTTCAGGGGCTTCCATCAGCCATGATTGACCTTTTTATCATATTCTATGCATGCGATACCATTCTTCACCGGCGCGCCACATTTCCAAGCTATTCGTGGACAGGCTGGCGCGGTTCTATCGATATGGACTTAGAAACGCCTGGTAACAGTGAAGTCAATGACTGGCTCAGGGACAGAACGTGGATTATCTGGTATAAGAGGAACCCTTCTGGTATTACCCATCTTGTCTGGGATCCGGATGCAAACCCGTCATTCCCACTGTCAGATATGGAGTATGTGGGCTATCGTCAAAGACGCCCTTTCTCCAATGGTCGATACGTTCCCAGACAACTAGACACAAGGCGAACCATGCCGACCGAACAGGTATTCTTCTCTCGGGAAGTGCCGTCTTACCCAATGCTGCAGTTCTGGACCCTTTCGCTGGTCTACAGAATTTTTGATATTGATGTTTTTAGGGCCACCGGATATCTTCAAGATTCCAACAATAGAAAATGCGGTTTTGTTTTTCTGGATGGCTTTGAAGAAACGGACTTCTTCGAACCATGCGGTTTCTTTGAGATAATCCTCCTATCCGAAACTTACAGAAATAAATTTGCAAATTACACATGGGTACAATGGGACGACCCGTATCCTCTAGCGGCAGGTCAATGGAAATATTATAACATCATGATTCTAGAGTGGAACGGTGGAATAGCTGAAAGGCGAGGTTTTGGTCTGCTTCATCAGGGTGCTGTTAAGTTTAGTCTAGCTCCTGGTCCATATTGGAAGGAAATATTCCTAGCATAGAGCCTCGAATCGCATACTGGATTAGATTTGAGTAACGACTGCATTGATATGCAAGAAAGGGCCGGCATCGAGGGTGCGAGATCTTCTATGGCAAAGTCTGTTGGATTGAAAAACATGAACGGACATGAAGGCAAGGAACAACTGGCATTGATAGGATACAGCTTCGCTTTCGATAAGTTGTCGTTGTTATTCTTGGGCAAAAGACTAATTTGGCCATTGCCCTTCGCACATGGTTGGAACCTGGGCGTGATTCTAGCTTGGAGATGGTACGTTTTATGGTCGTCTTGTTCCCATAAAGATTTCGGAAATTGGAGGATTGCGGGGCAGAGAAACACGGATAGCTGTGCATATACAGATATTGTCCAGACAAGGAGCAAAAGCATGACTTTGATAGTATTCCAAGCTTTAGAATAAATCACTTACAGATGGTATGGATGAAATACGTAAAATAATATCATCTTACGTGAGATGCAATACCATGACTCTAATACGAGTATATGAGTCAACCAATATCCCCTTGGCTATTGCACAATACGAGGAGCAGTTATTTATTACTTATGCTTACATTGCTGAGCTGGCTCTCCTCTACAATTCTCACACGGCACAGTTGCATCTTGGTTCGGCGTGGTGACTCAACGCAAGCTTGGTAGGCATCATATAAAACACAATGCTTTTATCTCGGACATCAACATCAATATCGACAAAGATCTCCACAGAGGCGACATGGCGCATAATTCAGATAGACTACCTTGGGATGCTCTCGCCTCAATGCTTGAGCTGCGACGCTCCAACCCTTGCCAGCACGACGCGTACAACCTTCACGCTCTAATACGGCCAAGCAGTAGAGCAAAGCTTACCAACTTTGTTGATATCTTTATGCAGAGTGTCGCTGAAGATGCAGTTCAACGGCGGAAGCAATATCCAGAGGAGTATGAAGTCCCTGATGGGGTCGAAGTCATCATTTCAGATGAAGCGGCAACCAAGATTGAATCGACAGTCAGGCGTTGGCATCCAGAATCCTATTGGCCTGATGGCGACGGCGAAGTTGACCCCGAGACTTTCAAACAGCCAGCGAGTAAAGAGTTGTGTCCTCACACAAATGAATCTGATAGTTGCGGGTGTGTCTTACCGTATAAAGAACGCAAGATGTCGGCATTCCAACGCCCACAAGTTCAGAACGACTGTTTCAAGTTCGATATAGAGAACCTGGAGTCATTCCGAAATCTCAGAGTCGTCCAGAGTTTGATTCTTCATGGAGAAATGGACCCTGTTCTTCGCTCATGCGCATACGAAGAGTGTCAGCTGGCGAGTTGGTGGGAGCATAGAGAATGCTACTGCAAGCAGCAAACCTTTGGATGGAGAAGCATCTGCGAACACGCGATCAGGATGTACATTATACTCAATGTCCTGCACCAATTCCCCGAAATATGGGACATCGACGGATCTCGCGTCGGGGATTATCGCAACTTGGCAGTATACCAGCAGGCGGTACGATCGAGCACGGTTACTGGGGACGGAAACGGGTCCAGGGACGAGATTGCCAAGTTCTCGCATCGGGACTTTCTTGGTATCGAGGAGGATCAATTTTCGTGGATTCCGGAGCCCCATGATGTCCCTCGTTGGAAACATATTATGAAATTTGACGCAAATGGTTTTGAAATGTACCAGAAGGGCTTAGACGCCTTTAGTGAACCTTGGTCGAGTGATAGCGATGATTCGGACGATGAGTCGGACGACGCTTCCAGCATCAAGTCAGGAAACAAGCCCAGTGCAGACAACGAAGATGATTCCAGCGATGAGACTGAAGAGAAAGACCCAGAAGAGGTTGAGAACATGTTTTATGAGCTGGAGTTCAACCCATTAGGTCTCATGTCATACGACGAGTTCCTCAACTTCGAAAAGCTCATGGACTATCAGCCTAGCGAAGCAGATATATCCCACGTCAGATGGATGCTATGTCAGAAAGGCCTACCAGTCGAGATATCAGATTGTGTTCTCGAATTTGCCGACTACGCCCCAAAAGGTAGCCTCCCTGTCCCCGGGCAGCCACTGCATCCTCAATGCAGACAGGAACTAGATCGCTATCTCGAGCACTGCTGGCAACTGATAGTCAGATGCTACATGTTAGGTCATGAACTCGATGGAAAAGATGGGATGGATATTGAGAGGTTTGTACGGCGTGAAGTAAAAGGTTGCTTGTTGGAGCTATTCAACTGTAGATGTGATGATGTATACGGGGAGTTTTGTGCCTTTTATGCGGAACCTACTGAGAACTCTGTGGCTGGGAGGTAGACAATTGGGTGGCTTCTTCCAATTATGTATACGTTAATCTCATAGCATCTTGTCTATTGTTTTCTGCGTGAGAAGTCAAGTGAGCAGGAAAGTGTCTAGACTACCAAGGTATTCACACCCATACCAACTTTTAATATATTTCGACTACTTTCTTTATGTAAACTCTCTGCGGTAAAGTTCGGGTTTTAAAAGAGGCTTCAGTCATTGTCTCAGGATCACGGCAGTCTCATTCGTAAGAAGGTTTTGGGGTAATACTGGGGTAGAGTGTGCATTAACGTTAGTGCGGCGACGAAACGCGATAGGCTTCAGTTCTTTCTGTCACTCTCCTTCAATAACGCGCGATAACGACAATACTGAACAGCTTATTCTCGCATCATACTCCGTCATCATGGATTCTCTTCCAGATGAAATATTGCACAAAATATTTGCCGAGCTGGAGGACCAAATGCCTCTAGATGAATGGGCGTTGTATGGAGCTCGACAGGATCATCAGGGCTCAGCCGCACATCTCTCTGACCGACTGTGTCAAGTACTCAGAGCAGGTGCAGATACTTGGCAAAGATACAACTAAGGCACTCGTTCGATCAGCATTGGAAAAGCTGGACATCCCGCCTGCTCTCAAACGTATGATGATGAGAAAGATTGCATATTCTGGCTTTGCCGCTCTTATCCTGGCATATATGCCTCATGTGCAGATCGTCGACTGCACTATGGGTGACAGGACATTCATACTCCCTTGGCTGCTGAGTGCAAGCCCGGAAGCAGGGAGGCCCCTACGCTGGCTTGAAAGAGATTTTCGGGCTGACTTTTCTGTCGTCAAGAAACCAAAAGAGTATGACTTTTCCGATGAAGAAGATTACGTGATAGACTACGAGAAAGAATTCAGCTGGGAAGAATACCACCAGAAGGGCAGTTCCAAGGGTACATTTACAAACTATCGCTTTGCGGAACCTCGCCGAAATTCGCCTTAGAGCGGTGGAAAATCCAGGGGCCATCGAGCGTGCTTGGACTATCGAGCCTCTGCTTCTTAACTCTAGGCTCAAAATACTACGAACGCTTGGCACTGCCTGGTATGGTGATGCATTCACTAACTTTGTGTGGCCTGAGCACAAGAACTACAACCTGGAGTATTTCGACCTCATGGAATCATATATCGATGCCGAGGGACTAAAGACAATCCTCACTCGCTGTCCGAAACTGAAGGGGATCTCGATTAGGTTACCCGACGAGGAAAGGGACACGCCAATTATGTATGATGACCTGGGCGGGGACGTGGACCAGGAAGACTGTGCCCTCAACTTCAATGACTTCGGGGATGTCCTTCGGAAGCATGGCCAAAATCTCGAAGGGTTCGACTTCAACACCTTCTTTTTTGAAAGCTACAGCACATATAATCGAGAGCGTGGCCCAGGTGAGGGAACGATTGGTTCCATCCGAGAACTCAGATCCCTCAGACACCTCGGAGCCGGTAAGGAGGCTTTAATCGGAGATACTGAGCCGCTCTCACGGCTGAGTGAGGTTCTACCGGAATCGATTGAGATTCTTCATCTGTATTGCAGTAAAATCTGGGAGACACAGGACTGGGTTCAATCTGAACGCGAGCTGCAAAACCAGGATGTTTACAGATTGCTTCTCGACTGCATGCCTAATCTCCACGAGATTCGGGTAGAAAGATGCAAGACTGGTTTCAATGGCACTTATAATTATGGATCATATTCAGATTTAGATGATAATTATGGATCATATCCAGATTTAAATGCTGTGACGGCGGCGTCTACTGCTGCTGCTGAAGATGCAGAAGATGATGCTTCATGTTTTAGTGGCACTGATTCGGATGGTCTTTATATAGGACAGTTTGGACCGGAAGAGTTTATGTACTCGAAGGAAGCGGAGTGGCCACCTGAGCTGCATGTCGCCGGCTGGACTGTGAACATCGTCGAGGAAGGCCTATATAATATACGTGGAAGGTCAGCTTGCCCCTTTCGGGTCGTCACTCTGACAAGAAAGTCGTGAATGGACTCTGCTTACGTCCAACTGATGCACATAGAGGACGGGACGCTCGGCTAAGATGTTGTATGCAACCTTGTGGCCCAGGTACTGTCACCTGTAGCCTATCATAAAATACAAGTCATCGAACTCGCTAATCTGATTCCCTGATCTTTGTTCCCTCCTCAAAATACATTGATACGATGTGCCGCAGCGCGAGAAGAGGGATCTTGGTTGACCTATGGCGTGATGAGTGCAGAAGAACACAGTTCACTCGGGGCGTTGTTACAACAAAACAAGATTGAATGCATCTTATCTTACAGAGCCTTCGAGTAATAATCCAGGAAGCCATCATGGGTGCACTTCGGTGGTAATATTCCCGGTAGATATGATCACTAATACGGAGAGCATTGCGAGGTCAATACTTGCATCAAAGCGGCATGTTATCAACGCATTAAAACTAAGTGGAATAAGACCTTACTTATACCAGTAACATGCATGAAGCCAAAGCTTTAGCAGACAAATAACACCGCATCTTTCTGGAGCTAGTCTCAAACCACAATGACATACATCTTGTCCGAACAGTCACATTTGCCTGCCGGAACAGAAAATGCGAACCACGCCAATCACCAAAGTACAAGACCAACAGAAAGGCAAGCAAAAGTTTCGCTGCAGTCATCTTTTATCAGCTATGGCAGCCTAGCCCAGCCTGCATCACCACACCCCCTCATCCCAAAATCTCACGCGCCATTGGTCAACCATCGACCAACTGACCTAGATACTGTTACATCGAAGCCCGCGACCTAACCCAGTTTCCGCTGCAGATGAAAAACAAGCAAGAGTCGTAGGGCTGTTGTTGGTACAGTGAAACAAAAGTGTATCAGCAGATGCTCATGATGGTTGCCTCTTGTGGGACGGGACGGATGTCTCAAAAAGGGTGTCATGGCCCCCGATTCTGTCTCTTTTCTTTTTTCTGCACTTTTCGTCTGTGAATAACTTCACTTTAGTATTTTGTTTGATCATGGGCGTTCCCCACATTAATGCCCGCCAAGAGGTGCAGGTTATAACGCAGACTGTTTCCCTCCCCACGACCACTTACACCACCCAAGTCACGCTAGGCGTAGCTTCGGCTCCAGCCACGGACCGTCCCGTCGTGACGTCTCAACACAGCGGCGATGGCTTGAGCAGTGCACAAATCGGAGCGATAATCGGATCCGTCGTTGGAGTGTTCGTGCTCGCTTTTATTGTGGTATGTTGCTGTCGAAGACCGAAGCAGCCCAAGAAGCGGAGGAGTTATCGGAGCAGTTATGCGGATTCGTCAGATGGTTGGTCTGAGAGGATGCCGAATGAGAACTGGGTAAGGCCTGTGCCTATTCCTGTTGCTAGACCTGTTCCTGTTCAGTATCCGTCGCCGGTTGTGCAGAGGGAGCAGATCCCGGGAGGGCCAAAGTTTCCGACTTATAGGGCGATTCCTATTCCTAACCCGAGAAGGGGAGAGAATCCATCGAGGACATATAATTCACCAAGGACATATTGGCGATAGGCTGCCATGTCTGTCAGCGGAAGTTTATGGGATGAATGAGTCACGAGAAATGTGAAATGAAGGATACGACGAATGAAATGAGGAATGGGGAAGTGAGCTGTGGCGTGTTGCAGTCAGGCATCATATGGGAGGCATTCACCATCAGCAAGCAAGCGAGCGAGCATTGTCATTTACCACGACACTGGCATAAACACAAGGAGCATCGCAGTCAAACCCATTCATATAATCTATACACTAATTCATGATCATCATAACCTCATCATTCCTCTCCACCACTTTCTTGCCACGCTTAGACGACAACCTTGGTCTTATGGTTGCACTTATGCGCATTGCTAGCAAGAGTCTTCTTCTTCTGCCACTGCTCAAAGCGCGCCGCAACAGCTCGCTTGCTCTTGGGGTTAGCAGAGGTCTTGTCTCGTGCAGGAACGCCTTTGAGGCTAAGAGCGAACTGGGCAGCAGCACGGCCAGCAGCCTTGGTGTTGAGGGTCAAAGCACCCCAGTGGATGTTGTCGATGGTGTCGCATTCCAAGTGGTAGCAAGGATCAGTCTCAGCATCAGCGCCGGTGAAGATTCCGGACGAGGGAATGCCGAGTTCGACGAAGGCGGCGTAGTCGGAGTTTTCACCAAACTCCCTGTGAAACTGTGAGTAACTTTTTAAGAATAGTGTGCGTCTGGACTTACTCCCACTCAATGGTCTTGCCCTTCTTGCGGAGCCAAGCAGCCAGGATATCTCCTCCAACTCGGTCAGCGGGCTTGCTAGCCTGGACCCAGTACTTGGGATTAGGAGAACCGATCATGTCGTAGTTGAAGTAGAATCGGATGCTGTCAGCTTCCTCCTCGGTGAGTTGCTCGCCGTAGTAGTATGATCCCGCAAGGCCACTCCTGTATCACAAATCAGTCAACAGCAGAGAGACGTGGACTGTTTCACTCACTCTTCAGCACCCCACCAAGCAAAGCGGACCTTGTTCTTGTAGCCAGTGTACTTGGTGAAAGACTTTGCAATCTCAAGAATACCCGCAGCTCCACTACCATCATCATTGATACCGGGACCAGCTTGGACACTGTCAAGATGAGCACCCATCATGACAACGTTGTTGGGGTCACCCTGCTTAGTCTCCGCGATGATGTTCCAGGTCTCACGGGTCTCATAGAAAGAGTCCACCAGCAAAGTGACCTCGAGCGTCTCACCATCCTCAATACGTGCTCTCCAATCAGTTCCAACTTCAAGAGGAATCACACCAACAGGGACGATGAGCTCAAGGTTCTCAGCACTAAGAGTCGCACTAGTAATGCCCTCGCCAGGTTGGTTGTTGACAAGGAGAACACCAAGAGCGCCGGCCTGCTTTGCGAGCTTGAGCTTGTCCGAGATAGCACACGAGCCGCGCTTAACAAGAGCGAGTTTATCCTTAGCATCAACATCCTCCCATTGGTCCGCGAAGCAACCAGATCCGCGCTCATCATCAATTGGAACGAGAACAAGAGGGGCAGTGACACCATCGGGAGGTGTGCCGACGTTGTAGATGAGGGTGATGACATAGACGTCCTCACCATCGGGGCCTCGGACCCAGATATCTTTGGTCTGCTCGAAGGTGTAGTTGAAGGGCTGGATGTAAGTGTTGAGATGCTTTCCGTATTGGCCCTTGAGCTGCTTGGAGATGTAGTCGACAGAGGCCTTGTAGCCGGGGAAGCCAAAGGCACGGTTACCACCGTTCTTCTTGGCGATGGTGTTGAGGTCTTCAAGAGTCTTGCGAAGACTGTGGATGTTAGTGATGTTTAGCCAATTGACCAAGGTTTGACATACTTGGACTTTTTAATGTCACCCTCAACTTGACTGGGAGTCAGTTTTTTGGTAGCCGACACCTCGGAAAAGAGGAGAGCTCCGTAGAGCAAAGTATTAAGAAACTTCATGCTGGTAATTATCAATCGAGTAACAATGTCTCTTGAAGCCGATAATGTAACTCGAAGACGATAATGTAACCTGAAGACGGCAATGTAAGTTGACAGGAAGAAATCCCTGGATCAATGATCGTAGCAAAAGAACAATCCCTAAACAATGCGATGGATCCTTCCCTTTTATACCATTACAGCTGTCAACCGTAGGTAGGAGCTACAGCTGCACAAAACCCGTCGCTACTACCAATTGAATGGCTCAGTGAGGGCAACTACCACCCAGGCCCCCAATGCAACCGAGTCTACCTACCTTCGCAAAGCTCACATCGAACCCATCGGTAGACGATGCGAAAATGGCAGGTCGCAACCATTCAAAGTCTTGGCATCGACTGGTGCTCACGACCCTTGTCGCGGCGCCAACGATAAATAACCATGGCAGAGATAAGATCTACAAGGAGGTGCGGGGTGGAAGCCAGGTCCGGGAGGGTGATGATAGGTTCGAGCAAGTGGCGGAGGAACTATTGTAAAAGGTTTGAGGACTTTTGAAGAGGGTGAATAGGTATGCTTACTTTTAGCTAGACTGGTTGTCGAGAACTGGGATGAATGCCCGAGGATGGTGTCTTATCAATGAACGGGTCAATTGGGTCAGCAAGTTTATTCAGCATCATGACATGAGAACATGAACGATCTGATTGTAACTGAAGTCTCAGTTATGGTGTCATGGGCAGAAAGCTGATGTGCTTTTATTGTTACCAGCCGAGGTAGAACAAAGCAGCAATATATCGCATACAAAGTGCTGTGTATCACGAAATCTCAATCACTTACTGTAAATAATCAGTCGTCTTCTTTCTAGGCATTATTGAGTTGGGATAAACGCAATAATAGGTAGACTTCAACTGCATTTAAGCTTAATGCGTAGCTTAACTTGATCCAAAACTTCATGATGCCGATGCTCCCGGGTAGGCCAACGGCTTTCGGTTCTCCCAAAACCGAGCATGATCTCCTGACATCTTCACCGCCTACCGCATTCCGCCCTCTCAACCTTCTAGCCCACGTTCTAGAACGGTTTTAAGAGGATACACTCGGCATTGGCGGGGCACAACCAAAGTTTCTGTCATGCCCGGCCCCGCCACCTTTAGCCTTGACCATTAGCTAACAATGTTTGTGTCCCGTGGCGTGCTTAAGTCGTCGGTTCTCGTATGAGAAACTCTTTTTTCCCTTTCCTCCCTCTTTATTCTTCTCTAATCTAAAATACAATAATTCGTTTCAAAATGGCTTCTCAGGTCCCTCACGTTCCGCCTCGTGCTGCTACTGTCCTCTCGGCGACAGAGCTCATTGGAAATACTCCCCTCGTCAGACTTAACAAGATCCCCCAGTCGCTGGGCATTGAGTGCGATGTCTACGTCAAGCCAGAGCTGTTCAGCGCTGGAGGCAGCGTTAAGGATAGAATTGCTCTGCGCATGATTGAAGAGGCAGAGAAGAGCGGAAGAATTAAGCCTGGCGACACTCTTATCGAGCCTACCAGTGGAAACACGTAAGATCACCATATTTTCGAAGCTCTCGGATCTCAGCTGACTGTAACAGTGGTATCGGTCTGGCTCTCGTCGGAGCTATCAAGGGCTACAAGACCATCATCACCCTCCCCGAGAAGATGTCCGCCGAAAAGGTCTCCGTCCTCCGTGCCCTCGGCGCAACCATCATCCGTACTCCTACACAAGCTGCTTGGGATGCCCCCGAGTCTCACATTGGTGTTGCCCGCCGTCTCGAGAAGGAGCTCCCCAACGCCCATATTCTCGACCAGTACAGTAACGAGAACAACCCTCTCGCCCACGAGTACGGCACCGCTGAGGAGATCTGGGAGCAGACTGCCGGCAAGATCAACGCTATTGTTGCTGGTGCCGGTACTGGTGGTACCATCACTGGTCTCGCTCGTGGTCTGAAGAAGCATAACAAGGACATCAAGGTCATTGCTGCGGATCCTCACGGCAGTATCCTTGCTCTGCCTGAGCTTCTGAACGAGGAGCATGCCAATGAGTCTTATAAGGTGGAGGGTATCGGATATGATTTCATTCCCGATGTGCTTGATCAGCAGATCGTTGATAAGTGGTACAAGACCGATGACCGACAGTCTTTCCACCTTGCACGACGACTTATCGCCGAGGAGGGTATTCTCGTCGGTGGCAGCTCTGGTTCTGCCATGGCTGCTATGCTCCTCGCCGTCAAGGAGTACAACTTTAAGAAGGGAGATGTCGTAGTTGTTGTCCTGCCCGACAGCATCCGAAGCTACCTCTCCAAGTTCGCTGATGACGACTGGCTCGCCGCCAACGACCTCCTCCCCGTCAACGGTGTTGAATCCACTGTCAACGGCAACAGCCAGAAGAAGACCTCCGACCCTTACGAGGGTGCCACCATTGCCTCTCTGCGCCTCAAGCCCGTCACATCCGTCGGTGCCAACTCCTCCTGCTCCGAGGCCATCGAGACCATGCGCGACAAGGGCTTCGATCAACTCCCCGTCCTCTCCGCCAATGGCCACAAGCTCGTCGGTCTCGTAACACTCGGTAACCTACTAAGCTACATCTCCCGCGGCCGCGCCACCGCCCAGAGCCCCGTATCAGACGTCATGTTTGACTTTGCGCGCCTCGACGAGATCGTCACTGATCCTCGCGAATTCGCTTCCCCCATCAACCCCGGCAAGCGTAGACAATTCGTCGAGATCACAAAAGATACACCCCTTACTACACTTAGCAAGTTCTTTGAGTGGAACAGTGCAGCAGTCGTCACCGAGAAGACTGACGACTCCAAGTCTCTATCCAAGCCTATTGCTATTGTTACAAAGGTTGATCTCCTTACATGGATGATCAACAAGAAGTTGTAGATGGGAGAAACCTCGCGAGAGGAGGGGGGAACGAGTACTCATGTTTTCAACGACATTCACGTCTGGCGTTCCAGGAATACCTTAGAGAAAAAGATGGGATTTTTGATAGACTGAATTTTGGGCGGTAGACTCAACATCTACATGGCATTTGCGATGGAATCAGCTGCGTAAATTAAAAAAATGTCATTAATATAATTGTGTTATCCCATCTCCTCCTTTGTGATGTATTGATCGCCGATGTTATACCCGCTGAGCGATCCACCACCACCACTTGTCTGCTCCAGGACCATCGCCAGTGACGTTTCCAGGGAGGACATCCACGTCGATGTCAAACTCCTGGAGCTGGCTGAAGGTGAACTTGGAGGAACCGTACTCGCCCAGCCAAGAATCCTGCTCCTCAGAGCCAATGTCGTCAGATCCGACGCCCGAGTCTAGCAGTCCCTTGCTTCGCGAAGCACGAATCCTCGTCAGCTCGGCTTCCAGGTTGGTCTTGACAAGTGTCGAAGGCAAAGCGGTGAAAAGGTCCATCTTGTTCGCGGCGATGAGAATAGGGATCGAAGCCTTGACCTTGGCGGTGGTAGCGCGCTTCTGCAGGAAGAGCAGCACGTCGTAGAGGTACGCAGCGGTGGGCGCAAGAACCTCGGGCTCTCCGATAGCAGCGGCATCCACCAAAAAGACAACGGCCTTTAGTTTTTCAGTGCGGTCCAGCTTGCCCATCGGCACGTTTCGCAGCTTTCCATGTCCAGGAGTATCGACGAGCAAGAACTTGGTGTATGTACCATCGTGGGTATCGTGGTTACGGTACGAGTGCTTGTTCTCCGAGTCGGTAGAGGCGTTGAGCTCGACATCGTGCGACACCTGGGAAGTGTGCGTCTCGGTACCAGAAGCGCCGCGCTCAAAGAGTGTGAGAAGTGACGTCTTGCCAGCGTTGGCGGGACCGAGAAGGAGGACGCTGGGGGCGACGGTGTATGTCCTTGATGAGGAGAGGATGAGGTGAAGAATTATAGGAGCACCGATGATGATAAGTGCACCAATGATGATTGTGGCGAGCGAGGGTGTCATGATGGCCTCGACGGTAGCGATGAAGTTGGCCATGGTGGGCGAAGTGCGGCACCAATTGGCGCCTGAGTCGTCGCGGTAGCTGCCGATAGTAGAGAAGAGGGAGGACAGTTCAGAGTTCACTACAGCCTCGTTGACGTCGAATGCGATCGTTGAATGACGCTATTCAGACAGTTGGCTGTTAGTTAGACAAAGCTGTGTGAAGCGAAGCGATATCTGGCCAGCCCACTGGAAGCAAGCTCCTAGACCGGCGTCCCCACATCGGTCATCAGCCTCAGCCACAGCCACGAACGACAGAAAATACGTTGTGTCCAATGAGGGACGATGTTGAAATCCCACTGTAACAGAAAGGGGATAAGGGGGAAATGGGACGCAATCAGCCACAAAAAGACCCTGTTAATTAAAGGCAATGGCAGTGCCGGTTCCCTAGTGCAGACTCGAGAAGAGTCCCAAACTTGGGTTGTCGAAGACGAGTGAGGTCAATTAATCAAGTAACTTGGAATATATTGTGATGTGTGTTTGTATTTTGGAATTGCATTTAGTGTAGATTACAAACTGCACTCTTGTGTTCGCTGCCAAGGTAGTTGAATAGTATCAATACTTTAAAAATAAGGATAAAAAGAACCAGCTTCATCTCTCAGCCCTGAGCTTTTCTTGCGGGCGGCTTTCCCCATAAGGGGAGGGAGGGTCTGAGCTCAGCCTCTCGGCATCACGGCTTCAGTAATACGTAGGCCTACTCCACGCGCTGCCTTCCAAAATTCAGCCAAGACTCAGCCAAGCCCATTCACTTTTCTCCCCTTCCTCCATCCTTCACTGCTTCTCTTTTCTTATCGCGCGTGTGTACAAGCCCTGATAGATAATGTTTATGTACGAATAGTCGACTTTCTCAATCATCTTTCGTCCTTACCCAGTATCGCGTTCAACCGCCCCGCGCTACAGGCAAGCCTGCCATGGGGAGCATCAGCACCAGTTCCACCTCCGGCCAGACCGCGCCCATCCAGATGACGGGCAAATCGAATGCCGCTACGCCAAAGCTGAATAACGAAGTCGAGATTGGCAGTCTACCGGGAGATACGCAGGCCCAGGAGGAGGATATCATGCAGATCGCTAGGATAGGAGACGTACCGGCCATGGAGAAGCTTTTCGAGTCGGGCGAGTACGATGCGACCTACCATGATGATGAGGGTATCACGCCCTTACATGTGAGTTCCAAGCGATGCGACGATGATGGGGGACTTTGGCTGACGTTGCGTACAGTGGGCTGCGATTAACAATCAATATGCGATGTGCAAATTCTTGATCGAACACGGCGCCGAAATTAACAGAAAGGGCGGAGAATCCGTAGCAACAGCTCTTCAATGGGCCGCTCAGCGATGCCATTACTACACCGTCAATCTGCTCCTCCAGCACGGCGCGGACCCTCTCATCACCGACGCTCAAGGTTACAACACGCTCCACATCTCGACGTTCAACGGCAACGTCCTTCTCATTGTCCTCCTGCTTCACCAGGGAATCCCCGTCGACGTTATCGACACGTTCGGCCACACTGCGCTCATGTGGGCTGCGTACAAGGGTTTCCCCCAATGCGTTGATCTGTTTCTTCGCTGGGGCGCAAGCGTGCATGCGACAGACGAGCAGGGCTTTACCGCGCTGCACTGGGCGCTCGTCAAGGGAAGCCCGGGATGCATTCTCAAACTTATCGAGTACGGCGCCGATCGATTCGCAAAGACACAGACGGGTAAGACTCCTGCTGTGACGGCCAACGAGCTTAATACGGAGGGCGCCTGGCACAGAGCGCTTCGAGAATGCGGTTTCAACGAGGACGGTCATCCTGCGGTTCCGCCCTGGCCTGGTGCTAGCTATTTCTTGAAGGATAAGAGAGCCTTTGTTACGAGGTTCTTGTTCATCTGGCCGTTTGTTCTGGTTTGGGGCATGCTTATGGCTGTTTCGAGTGCGCCTGTCTACATTGGCGTTCCTCTTGGATTCGCTGTCGTGTATGGTGTGCAGTGGGTTGCTCAGCAAGTACTGGAATATGCGCCTCCCGATATGCGACACTTTCACAAGACTCCTTGGCTCACCGGTATCTTTGCGGCCACGCTTTTCTTAACAGGTGTGAATTGGTTGACGACAGTCCTGTTCGCCACAACACTTGGCGCGAGTGAGGGTCACGGCCATACCTTTCTCAACCTCTTCTTCGGCATCTTCCTGGGCTTCACCGCGTACTTCTACGTTGCCAGCATGAGATACGACCCGGGTTTTGTACCAAAGATGAACGGAATCGCGGAGCAGAAAGCTGTCATTGACGGACTTTTGTCACAGTGGAAATACGACGAGACCAACTTCTGTGTTACTTGCATGATTCAAACGCCGCTTCGAAGCAAGCACTGCCGTCGTTGTCAACGATGTGTCGCCAAGCATGATCACCACTGTCCTTGGGTTTACAACTGTGTCGGCATTAACAACCACCGACACTTCTTCTTCTACCTCATCTCGCTGACCTTTGGTATCATCTCATACGACTTTTTGTTGTATTACTGTAAGTTCAAGATTCCTTCCTCTCACCTTATGCCCATGCTGACAATGTTGTAGACTTCGAAACCATCAGCAGCAACGCCTCGGATACCTGCAACGTCCTTAGCCCGAACCTTTGCAAGTTCATCAATGCTGATTCGTACACTGCGATCTTGGCCGTTTGGATCACGCTTCAACTCCTCTGGGTCACCATGCTTTTGTTTACCCAGTTCATTCAGGTAGCTCGAGCCATGACTACGTATGAGAACATGTTTGGTGTTAGGGACGGAAGTGCGATTACCGCTCTCACATCTACTGGCGCCCCTCTCGACCCCAACCACCCATCTCTATCCGCAACAGCAACCCCTGGTGGTCACCACCACAAGCACAAGGGCGGCATGCTCAAGTCTTTAAGTCGTACCCTTGGTGTCGACCCCTTTATCGAGACCATTACCGGCAGAGGTGCCGTCTCTACCAAGAACAAGCGCAAGAAGAAGAACCCCTACAGCCGAGGCTGCATTGCCAACTGCAAGGACTTTTGGTGTGATCCTGCGCCTATCTTTGGCCAAAGAGAGAACGGAGCTGCTGTACTTGGTGGCGAGAGGGTTGACTACACAGCCATGTACGAGAGCCCTGGACTGATGCAGTTGACGGGTCGCAGAGAGCGCGGTGGTTACGAGGCCGTTGGAACGGAAGAGGTTTAGACGATGACGAGCTTTGCTTTTGGGAACTGAGGAGTCGTTAATCGGGACACGTTATACGACCGGCGCCAACTATATAGAGATTGGTGGTGAATGACGGGTGAATGATGCATTACGACTATATGCGGGTACTTGGGAGAGTATTCTGGTAGACCAGGGGCTTCAAGAAAAGAATAGAGGCGTCTTCATCATGACCATTCTTCTCTTTTTCTTTCTTGTACTCTAGTGGAAAGTGTTCAGTTGGGTACGGGGTATATGACGAGAACTGTATACTAGCAGCGGATGTAATGTTGACCTTAGCGGTGAGGGCGTTTAGATGAAGAAATTGTATTTGGAAGTTTGAGTTTCAGAACTGTCAGAAGTTCCTGTGAAGCCTGCAGGATCTACATGATCATGAATTATTGCCAACTAGGACAATAGCTCCCGTGCTGATCGGTTACAAACGGTCAGATCGTTATTGAAGAAGGCTACAAAGCGTTCGTGCCATGATAGAAGCTAGACTAGTCTTCTGCTCGTGTAATATATATCGCGGAAAAACTGCGAACACCTTTTCAGTGGCGAGCTTGAAACATGATATATCAACAACCTTCGCAAAACCCCCAATCGCAACACACACCCAAGACTCACCTCGTTCCAACTCCAATCAGAACACCCAAAGCCCATCGATCTTGCGGGCCTCCGATCTCAAAAAGATCGCAGTATCAGCATGGAACTCGGTCAGAGAAAGGAAAATGTAGGTGATATGTGATATTTACGGGAACTTTAGCAAGGGTTTCCTGGGTAAGATATTCTTGCGAGACAGGGGGTTAGTGTTATCTTACGGCGGGGAGAGAAAGAAGGTGGTCAGCATTTTGTAAAACAGGGAATTCGGCAGTTGAGTTGTGATCTTGCATTGCTGCAGGATCTGGTTTCGTGTTGATTGGGGAGGGGAGGGTTGGGTTATATGAGCTCGGGTTAAGGTCTCGGTGACAAAAGGTCCATCATAGCGTAGAACTGCTATTGTTGATGAGAGGAGAGTTGAGTGAGAGTGAGCGGGGGATTTACAAGGTCAATCCCACTTTCTCAACGGTTGCAGGGGTAGACGGGCCGCTGTTTCAACGCTCGTCCCGCCCAGAGCATCAAGTTGAGGTGGGCCTCTCTCCTCAGT
>NW_023501564.1:0-80975 GCF_013396195.1 Fusarium tjaetaba
ACCCCCCCCCCCCCCCCCCCCAGCAGCCTAAGGCGGGAAATGTACTGTAGATGATATGGATATGTATGATATTAGGTGCTTTTGCTTTATACAATGCGCACGCCCAGAGTTTCGGCAGATGCTTTCTTCTGGCTCGAAGTGCTTTTGTTTTTTTTGCTTTTTTTCTTATTTATTCATTTTTCTTTTCTTTTCCACTCATGCTCTTGCATCCTCCTTGATGCTAGTTAGCCTTTAGCACATTAGCTGGTGTTCCTCAAAACCCTGGACTGCATAATCATAACCCCACCACACTCACTCAAGCTCGATCACTGTCATTGTTTCTCATCAAACATAGGCAAAGCTCAGCTCTTTTCTTCCTTGGAAATACCACTTTGACCCGTGGAATTCGGTTCCCATTCTTGCTCTAACTGATCCTGAGAGCGGCGCAGGCGTCTCGCAAGTACCTCATTCTTTGACCGCCCCTCCAAAGCAAAGCAAAGCAAAGACAAGCAAAGACAAGCAAGACAAGCGTCTCAGCCAAAACACACCGAGAAATTTCCCCGCCTAGGTCCATCCATCCAGACTCTCTTTTAGCCATGGCCGACGTTCCGCTCGTTGTTATCTCAGAATTCGCGCAGTCAGAGCGCCGCATCACACCGTCATGGTCCATCTCCCAACTCAAGGGCAAGCTTGAGACTGTCACTGGTGTTCCGCCCTCTTGCCAACGGCTCTCCCTCAAGCCCACAGCTGGCGCAGAGGCTATCGCTATTGAGGCGCCTAACGAGGACGACACCCACTTGTCCAACTTTCCCCTGGCCCCGTATGCAGAGCTTCATGTAAGTCAGAGTGCATTATAGCACGGCCTCTCATTTGTCAGCTTCTTTCCCGTACCATGTGCCTTGGCCGAGATATTCTCGCTGTCCTTCGCTCTTCTGTCTTCGGCGTTCCTATCGACAAGTTTTCAAGGTTCCCAGGTCCATGTTATTCACCGGTGCTGAGCTGGCACCTGAGAAGTGTGGCGAGGGGGGGCCGAGCGGGAGAGGCGGTGGGAGTTGAGCGGCTGCGTATGTGCGCGCGTTCTTGTTGAGGGACCAGAGTATCGTCACTGTTTTAGTGGTGCCACCATGGACTTTTTTTACCCTCCAATACTTTGGATAAGGCTGACAGGGATCCAACCTGGCAGGTGATTGACACACGGCCTGCGGCCTCCAGGATCAACTTGAACGACACCGCGGGCGTCGACAAGTATGTCATGCCCGAGCAAGAGTACGAGAAAAAGACGGACTCGGTCCTAGCCTGGAAGAAGGCTCAGAAGTTAGGCCGTTTCGACCCAGATGCCCCCAGCCACGAAGAGGCCAAGCTACAGGCTCTTGACCGCGAGGTTGCCACGCGGGGCATTGCTGTCGGCCGACGGTGTCGCGTTGGCGGTGAGGATACTCGGCGCGGTGTCATCCAGTACGTCGGTGAGGTCAAGGAGATCCCCGGCGGTCTCGGGTCATGGGTAGGAGTCCAGCTCGATGAGCCCGTTGGCAAGAATGACGGTAGCATCGCTGGCACTCGATACTGGGGCGAGCCCTCTGAGCTCAAGCATGGCGTCTTTGTGAGGCCAGAGCGGGTTGAGGTGGGTGATTTTCCTGCTCTCGACGACTTGGAGGATATGGAGGAGATTTAGACGTCTCGAGGGTGAACAGCTCGATGGTCTAGGGTTGGTGGTCCTCTGTTGAGTAAACATTGATAACTACAGCAAACGTTGTACCAGGTGGTTGTAATTAGAGCTAGGCTCCATGACAAGTCTACTCTCCGAAGTATCTTCAGCCAGTAGTAATTTTATCATAGCCGGAGCCTGGCAACTTGGTTGTGCAAGGCCATCAGGTTGATGGCCTTGCCAGCTTTACCAAACACGGATACACAAATCAGCCACCAAACCGAGATCTCACAAGCCAGATCCTTCTGTCCACTTTGTGAAACACATGAGTGAGCATCCCAAGATCTATCATCATAGATTCTCGGCCCCTGCGTAAGATCTCTCCGTCGTACGCGGTGGCCATCTGGTCTCCCCTGCATCTCTTGAGCAACGCGATTCCCGATCCGTGAAATCTTGCAGCAACGGCTCGGCAACTTTATTCCAACATCAACAACCATTTTATAGCTGTTCTTATATACCCAGGGTGAGCTTAACCGTAGTTGAGAATCGTTTGCGGACATTTAAGGTGATGTAGTTGTCGAGTTATCCTGGATCAAAGACCACAATTGTCTTATATGGTGCAGGGTTGGGTATGTGGGTATCAAACTCTGAGATGCTAACAGGTATATATTGACTTCCTCTATAGCATGTAAACAGCCCTTTTGTGAGTAAATGAATTGTGTCAATCTGAACTCTTAAGGCTGGTCTTCACGGTAATGGTTGCATCTCTCCTGTGCCTCGCTATTTCAGGAGGTTACCATGGCTACATGGCAAAGCTAGGCGTCCTTTTCACCTTTTGGCTGATACTATGCTTCTATTACAAAAGCACAAGATTTCACCTATAAAATTTATTTCTACTTGGACCCGAGCATCGATCGGAACTAGTATATAACCCTAGCGGTGCTACAGGCCCTACGCTATATCGGACACCTTTGAAGAGTGTAGTATAGGGCCATGTACATCACGACTATTGGTCTTGCAATATATATTTGGAATTCACAAGTGCTACACTGTGTCGTATATATACTCCTATATAGTCTCTCAGGAAGAGTAGGTGTTCCATGCCACTTACAGCTCATGTAGATACGGGACGTGATGATTATAACGGGATATCTAACTACTTACTATGTCTTCGGAGCATCTCTAACCTCTAGGTTACCAGCCATTGTTAGATACAAAATGCATATAGCACTAGGGTCCTTAGAGATGGATTGCCACTAGATACCAGCGTCTTTAGTACCGGTGAATCATGTCGCCATCTGTAAACGGCTTACATAGGGCGAAGCATTTCCCCGGAATATTCACTCGGAATGCATCCGAACAAACCATCTTTCCAATCAAGTCTTGTGCTTTCTGAGCTTGAGAGTTGCTTCCATCCTAGCACAATAGCAAAATAGTACATCGAGAGAGTCTAACGGTAAAGTCTAAATGACCTTATATATGATAACATCGTTCAGTCACAATGTTGTTTATAATTCAAATACCCTCTACTCTAGGGTATCATGCCCTCTCTCGTCGTATGAGAATGTTTCTGGGGTAGGTTTTCGCCTTGAATGTATTCCAAATTGTGCGTCCTGGACAACAACCAAGTTCATGGAACTGAGTCTGATTCCCTGGGCTATCACCTATTGTCTCAACCATGAGGGCCATGGACATCAAATATTCATTGCTTGTCTCTCAATTTATCTTCAAGTGCCCCAGAATTGAAGCTCGACGATTCTTCTAACCTTAGTGATGAGTGGCAAATTACTCTTCCTTTCAGCTTCAAAAACAACGTTCGAGACGATCAAAAGCCTGTATCTCAAGGCTTAATATTAATTTTGAATTCTCAACGGTTAGCTCGGACTACATTCAAGCACTGAAAAGTAATAAAGTACTCAGTTTAAGTATAATTGCGGATAATCCAATATCAGCCCAGCCATGAATACTGACGAGCAATGAAACAGTCAGGGAAATACATCTAATGACGCGGCTAAAGCTTCCGTATGATATCATTCTATTTTCGAGTTACTTTGAGATTCTCGATCGTTCAATCCGTCAACGTGTAATAACAGGAGGTTGAGTAATTTGCCATGCCGTTTTATCTTTCTCTGGTCACTTTCTGGCTCCTAGTATTACTTGAGATGAGTCGATCTAACAATCTAACGACTCATGAAAGTTTTTCAGTACATAAACGGGACCCTAGTTGCCCATAACAGGTCAAGATTGAAAGGAAGGATTCAATGGCTTGCGTCAATCTCGCCTTGATATCTTAACTTTTACAACAGTAACCACGATAAAGTTTATTTAATTAAAATATTGATATGGTTAACAATAATTTTTATTGTACTCTAAAAAGAAACCAAGATATATCTTCATTTGGCATGTGTGGATTGTCTCATGAGATATTACAGGCATCAACTACGTTCTGCAGATTAGGAAATTGTAGAGGTATCACCATATAACCTGACTAACAAGACCAATATATCATCCATGCCGTTTCCCCTCACGCGATCATGCTGGCCGAGAGCTTGGCTAACACAGACATCTTCACATTTTCGGAAGAGATGGATATATCTTACCGCAATCACAGTGATTCAACGAATTGATCGTCTGTTTGGGTATTCATCTTGTCGATAGCTCAAGCGATCAGCAACTGAAACAAGCAAGTTATCGTCATTCATTAACGTCTTCAAACCCACAGATGGCACTGATTCAAGCAGAATTGGCTTCCATTGAATAATTGCCAAGGTTGTAGTGACAGTAGTGAGCTCTTAGTGCCTTGGTTAGGCCAAAACGCTGTGTTTCCAGTGGTTGGAAGTTGCCGTCCCCCTCTGCTGTCGCTTGTCAGCGGGCGCGCGGGAACTTTTTCGGGTGGGTTCCACCCCGATACGGGACCCGACGGGGCCTATCATGGCTAGGATCTGATGGATTTGAAGACCACTCCTGTTTCTCCCTCCATCATCAATTTGCCTTGAACTTGGATTTAACTCTTTTCAACTCAGCCCGCGGAACCCCTACCGGAAACGAACCGCAATACACATACGAGACGAGTGCAGCGCAGGAGAATTGCGACCGGTCCATGCGATTCAGAACCGACATGTCGGCTTCCACCTAAAACTCAACTGGCGATGACTTCAGTTGTATCAGCCTTGCCCCTACGTACGCGAAATCGACGACTACACTCGATACTTTACGCATAAAGCATACCTGCAGTTTCGCCGTCACCCACAACCGGCGTTATTCAACACCTCTCCTACCCTCAATACCACCGCTATACAACCGCAATCATGAGATTCTCAACGATAATTAGCACAGGCAGGATGGCACTCTTCATCTCCATCCTAGCCTGCACTCTCTCAGGTGTCCTTGCAGATGACACTGAAGTCTCTACATGGGCCGAAAGCGAAATCCCCGAATGGGCCACAGTCAACGGCATGCAACTCTCGTTGTCAGCGAACCCCGGGCTGCAATTTGCTGTGATCCCTCTTACGTCGAATCTGGGACTTAACGATTCCACAGGTCGAGTAATAGATGTATGTCTTGGCTCTGCGCTGTTGCCTTGTTAATGCTAATAACTACTCGAAAGATTATTCATATCAATGGTAATATGATCGCGACAGACTCTTCAAATTACAACAAAGTGACTGACAAAGACGATATCGCCTATCTGTCATGCGACGAACCCAAAGGCGACTCTTTTCTCAGTCCCAACAAGATGCTCAACACATTGATGCAGCTTGAACCACATATCAAAGCGATAGTCCTGTATTCTACGTCCAACACATGGTGTGCCATCGACCCAGTCGACAACCTTCCATTTACGAGTATCTTGTCCATGGCCGACGGAGGCGAGGCCACACAAGCCCTCAACCTTTTGAATGGTACCAGCCGTGGTGAAGTTGTCAAAGCGAGCATCTTCGGTAACAACACGGATAACACGTTGCCGAAGGATGAGAGCAAAGGGGGTAGCAACACGGCTGCCATGAGTGTTTTGTACGCCATCACTGGCCTGATTACTCTGCTATTCTTGGTCATCATCACGACAGGCGCTGTGAGAGCCCATAGATATCCTGAAAGATACGGGCCACGAAGTGCACTTGGCGGGCGGCCACGGCAGAGCCGCGCCAAGGGACTCGCTCGGGCTGTACTGGACACGATCCCAATTGTCAAGTTTGGAAACCAGACACCCACAAAGCCAGACCCCGAATTGGAATTGGAAAATACGGACGGCAACGATGCTGTCACGCAACGAACTGCGTCACGCCTCAGTGAGGCCAGACAGGCTGACGGGGCTCCGGCACCAGGTGGGGTGACCAATGCCGTACCAGCCGCGACTAGGGCATCGTCTTCTCCCGAGGGTGCCGAAGACGAGACGAGCGACCACTTAGGATGCTCTATCTGCACCGAAGACTTTACGGTTGGTGAAGATGTTAGAGTATTGCCCTGCAAGCATCAGTATCATCCGGCATGTGTTGACCCATGGCTGATTAACGTATCGGGCACGTGTCCATTGTGGTGAGTTACTACCTAGTCAAAGATCCGATTCTTATGCATACTAACACGTTATCAGCCGCTATGATTTACGACCAGGCAAGGGTCATGCATCTGCGGAGGCGGACGTTGGCGACTCTAGCACGCTGCCGCCACCTTTGGCAATGGAGGGTGCTGAGAACGACGCGCCTCAATCATCTCACCGTAACCGAATCTCGAGACTTTTTGATATTAACCGCCTTCGAGAAGGGACCGTGGAAGAACAAATGGAAGCATTACGCCAGATGCGGGCGGAAACTAATGAAAATAACAATCAAGAGACGACAGAGGTTACTGAAGCTGCCGAAGGCGAGTCGCAAGGCCAAAGTGCACGATTTGCGGCGAGGCTTCGGGAGAGATTTAGAATCCGCACACGCGCTCAAGCCGTCGAAGATCATGAAAGCCAACGGGGGAGCTAGTGAGTAGCACGGAGGTACCGGGGTATTTATGTTACGGGCGATATGAATTTTAGGGCCGGGAACTGGGGATCGAAAGGCTTCAACTTGGGTTTAACCAGGGGCAGAAGGGGCCCCTTGCATGCATTTGTGAGCCGTTATGATGGAGAAGATTGTTCGGGGTCGGCGTTGAGGCTGAGGAATGATAACTTGGGGTTTGAATATGGGCACATTTGGGAAGCATGGGAAGGCGTTTCTTTGGACGATCGCACATAAGGGCGTGCTCACGACGATCGTGGCTGATGATCATTTTCGGCTTATCCGAGAGTGCAGATATTTACTTACCTTACATATGATACCTTCGATGATTTATGCACGCTTATACGAGATCAAGACCTTGTGCAGCGAGTGTCATTTCAACAAGATTTGATTAGGATGACAGCATATGGCTGGTAGTGAGCTTTTCATTATCCAGCAGCGAATCAACAGCCCGTCCATGTTCACTCAAGCCTATATGCAACACTGTTTGTTGAAGATATTTACAGCCAAGCGCCCATTGTCGGTATCGTGCACCATAACAGGATCTGATTCAGTCACTTTAGAATCCAAAACGAGGGCATGGCTTCAGTGACCTGTAAAAGTCGTAGAGTAAGCTGGAGAATGAAACTCGAGAGCCTCATCAGTTATAACCTCGGCAGATCATCAGGACTGCACGAACGAGTTTTATTGGTTAGAGTTCGGCACATCGCAACGGGGCTTTGTGGTAAAACGTGATATCCTTATAAGGATAACAGGGACTGTTGGAACCCAAATATGCTAAGTTCAGCCAAACCAGGCTGTGGCTTTTCGGAGGCACAATTGCCGCCGTAGCTTGAGGTCTGCCAAATTACAAAGAACTTAGTAGCTTATATATTGTCACTGTGGTGTAAATGGATATCGGGCAATGAATCGAGTTCCTGATCCTCATTGTGGAAACTTTCAAATGGAAATTAGATAATGACGATGGCGTGGAAAGTGTTCGTTAAGCATGGATCCTTGATTTCCCTGTTTCAGATAGAACTTGAAAAGGTCATTCGCTCCCACCATAAGCACCACGCTGGAGTCGTTGTTTTGCATAGATGCAAATTTCCTGGGTTTCATCTGTAGCTTACAGCCAGCACGTTGGTAGTGGTTGGCACAGCAGGCCTGTGCAACGTATGTGATCTCAACGCCGATATCATGAATATGTTGATGCGATGTGAGCTTATTTATTATAATCCCGGGCCATAGGTCTGTAGACTAACGGTGATGCAGCAGTCGCAGATGAACAGGATAATCTTGAGCACAAATCGTTGTCTTGGATTTCTGGCAGCCTATTCTAAATAAGCTTTGAGCTATCGACACTAAAGATCGACCAATACTGACAATGCTATGTACTCAGCCCAGGTCTCCTTCGTTGGACACCCAACCATGACTGATCATCGAGGGCTGAAGAACATTTGAGGCGCAAGATCGAGGATGCTATTCTGTGAGCTGTGCTCAAGCTACAAACCGCAGTCTGAAATGTTCACTCTGGGAAGATATCTGGAGCTACATGGCACCAGGATGCCGGAATGTTGTTTTGCCAAGCGGCATGGCACTTCTGAACCTGACCTTGTGAGAACCTACCCGCCACAATGCCGCCTTTGGATCTCCAATTCCTGCCGAGTCAGGTGAGCCACATACGCATGGAATTTCCCGAATTACTGTCCGTCGGCCAATCTCGAGTCGAGGCACAGTCCGGATTGTGTTTAGAGCGTTTCGTAACGGGACCTCGTCAGGGGGATTAGCGCCTAGGATCTTGATTGATCCCGGGGGTGGACAGATCGGATCTAGCCGGGTCCAAGTACTAACAATAGACCAGAAGATGGCAGGATTTGAATAAGGAGAAGGGATTTTCTTTCCTCATTTATAGGGAAGAATATGATGCTTCGGCAAGATGAAGGATTTACCTTCAGTTAAACAGGTTTGGGAGATTCCTCTTGCCCAATCTCTACCTACCTCCTACCCTTTAAGCATGAGGTAGTGACAGGATTCAAAAGAACTCTATACATTCGAGATGGGAAACAGCTTCCCAACTTACCTACCATAAAATACCTAGTTACCTAAGGTAATTAAGAATTGGATAGCAACTCCCCTTTCGTCTAGTTTGTTCAGGGAGAGACATTATCTGAGCACCTCGCAGCTTCAAATTTCCTCAAGCCTCGAAAGAAACACCATCACAGCCAAAACAAGCCACGATCTATTGACAACACTGCACGGGTGCACTCTTCCGTTGCTCCGGTATCGATGCCACTGTCAGTGCGCACTCGATAGTGCACAACGTCCAGCCATACCACGGGTTTGGGCACATCCATGTAGAAGATGGCTTACACCATCCGACGAACGATCGAAGTTAGGGTGTGGTCGATCTGTTTATTCCTATCTGTCGCCTCCTATCGAACTCCCGACCGAAATGGGTCGGCTTCATCTCCAGTCCCTTTTCTTTTTTACCATAGCCACAGCCGTATCGATCAAACGCCACGCCGCAAGAGACGGGTTAGAGTAATCATTATTAGCTCTCCGTGGCATTGTTATAATGGCAAAGCAACAATATCGGCCAACACAGTTTGCCCCGAGACCGGACATTCCTAAGTCTTGATATGATCACCAATCATCAAGAATTGGGATGACTTCTGGAAAATCGATCGAACAAATGCTTTACGAGTCACCCTTTTGTGACTCGAAATGAATGACATTCTACCAAATAGCTTTCGCCAACACTGTACCATCACGATACAATGATTTTCTCCTACCTGCATCCAGAACCAAGTCTAACAATGGGTGACACGCCGCACTCGTGAACCACATCAAATAGTCAAACAGGGGCCGAGACATCGCCAAGGAATCAGCTAGATATTCGGATCCTCCGCGGTTATCCCAGACTAATTTACGGTACCCCCAAAGAGCATCACCCATCGTACTCTCATCCACCACCGTCAGTGGCCCATCGAGTAACGACCATTCCGCTCTAGCCTTATTTCGATATCATCTCAAATCGTTAGTCGCTTTACACTGAATTTGATGGTGAAAAAAACTACCGATAACTTTGTTGGTCCCAGTTTCATCGTGCCTGGCTCAACTGCTATGCCTCTTAGTATCCCGGTATCACTCATACCTGCGGCCAACCAAAGCGGTTCTGCATGGTGCCTGAACTTCTTCCGCTTCTGGCTCGTCTCGGGGCTTATTTCATTTTACGAGTCCATAAGCAGCTTCCAGGACATTAGTTGGGTTGAGCTAAAGATACCTAGGTTCCAGACTACTGGATAGGTTGTCGGCAGAAGAACTAGAGATCTGAGGCTTCGGCCCAGTCAGTAAAGCGTCTTGGCTTGATCTCCTACTTTATAGCCACAAATTATGCTTTGGCTTTACGCCTGTCTGGGCAATTGCTCTTTTCCCGTCCTCCTCCTTAACTATCACCCACCGTACGCAACCTTCTGATCAAGGCTTAACTTTTGTTTTCCTCTTTCTATCGAAGATCTGCCTGTTCATTGGGGACAGCAATAGAACTCTGCTGCATGCTTGGCTGTTCTTTCGATTCCCATTCTGAAACGAGCGTCCTCAAATACGGTATGGTTCCTAAGCCTTCTCTCGAGCCTCGCGAGGCATATCTACCGAAACCCGTTCCTATAGGAGGAGATATTATGTCGGTTATGGTCTCCCTCGCTGCTTGTTCAATATTGGCTGTCTTTCTTTGTAAGTCTTAGCAAAGGCTTATGATATTAACACTAAAAACTAACACGCATAATGGAATAGTCCAGAGAATTACTGCCGTTATATCCTGGTCCAGGTTACCATTTGTTGCTTGGCGTAAGTCTCTTGAGCTGATGCGAGTATTTGGTTCGATTTGTTGGCTAAACATATGATATAGTCGTCCTGATCATCTACGTCGACTCTTATGGTTTTATTTTCACCTCTGCAATGCTCCAACAGGTCTTTGGTGTCAACAGCAGCTTTAACATTTGCCATGGCGCCATTTTGCTTTGCCTGATATGCTATGTCACAACCAAGATTGTGGGCTCTCCTGTCGACTATGCCGTAGAAGGGTTTGGCTAATGCGAGAATAGCTTATATACGTCTTTCTTGTCGAGAAAGCTGTAAGTTTCATGTGTTGTTTGAGCATTGAAGTCAAATTTCTAACAACATACAGCATGTTATTCGAAGCTCTACTACACGAAGAAGAAACTCGAAACTTTACTTGTTCAATATGATCACACTTCTTGGTGGTTATGGAGTGGTTGTCGTCCTCAACTTTATCTAGTAGGTCCTTCTAGCATTGACTTTCGTTTTCCAACGGCTTGTTAACGGTACTAGTCGCATTGCCAGAATTGTAAATGGAGAGTGCTTCATCGGCATGAAGAGCATCTCTATGATTCCTCTTATCGCTTTCGATGCCGTCGTCAATATCTACCTGACCATTCTTTTTCTTATCCCTCTTAAAAGTCAGTCAACATTCGTTGGTCTCACGTACATATACTAATGAATGGTCAGATCTCTATTCATTCAAGAATCTTCCAAAGACCCATGCGAACTCCCGTCTCCGCAGTGTGGCCTTCCGTACTTTCGTCGGCGCTTGCTGTACTTTGACAAGCAGCATAGTGTAAGCCTGTGGATGTCTAGCATTCGAAATACCCCTAACATGGACTAGAAACTTAACTGTATTGATGGTTCTTGATGGCGAGCCGGGTTGGGTGTGTCTAATGTGTTGCAACAGTGACGGTATGTACCTTAAACAAGGCGTCTGGAATACAACTGACCATATGGAGTTCTCTTTTCGGCCATTGTCGTTCAATGGGTCACTTCTCGCGATAGTGCTGGTTCTTCCAGTCAACCAGCTTCAGCTGCTGTTACGGATGGCAGCTACATTGGTAGACGTGCCTCGTCGGCTCATCCAAGAAGTCTGCATGCTTCCAACATTCCCAACGTTCCTCGCGACGTAGACGACGAGACTTCTCTTGTCGGACATGCTACCGTCACCTCTTTGACAGATGACTCTGGTTTCGAAATGACCAAAGTTCATTCAGGGGCTACAAGTGGTGTTATCGTTACGACGACAATTCACCGTCAGAGCAGGCCTACGACCGAACGAAAGGAGAGCAGCGATGATGACGACAATATTGGGATTGAATCGGGCCGAGACTTTCCGGTGCGTTCAGTTGCTTTTGCTCCGGGTCACACAGAAGCCGCAGAGCCACCTCGAACACGAATCCAAGGTGGCTCCAGGCCGCATCATCACTCCAAGACACCTTCGTTCTCACGTCCATTGAATAAGTAAAATTCACAGTACAAGGGCTGTTTAGAAGGGAATTGCTTAGAACATTAGGTCAGGAAAATCGGCGTTTTCAGGTTAAGGGCTCTTTAGATAAAGACAAGAGGGTTATAGGCATATTTGATTAGAGATCGGAGTTGATATAGAAGGGGCGGCGGCAATACCCAATATCTTAGTAGTTTTAATCATCACCAGGATTTGCAGGTTTCCATGCATCCAATGATATTCTTAAAACCTCACGACTTGGAAGAGCATCTATTCGCCGAGATAAGGTGATATGACGCCTAAACTTGACAAAGACGTTCCCCACTCATCGATGAAATGGATGGATGACACAATGGTGTCAGGTGTTGATCTCCCGCATTCATCCACATGGCGCAACATTCCTTGACCTACAGCACAATTCAATCAAGACATTGGCATAGCCACGATCTAAGATGTAGGCCAGGGCTCAAAGTCTGGAATCCGAGGGTCATGAGAGAGTTTGACGTAGTCCTGTAAGTCTTCATCCATCGAAGCAGTAGAGATGTTCTGTCACAAAAGGGCACAGTAGTTGGAGCAGTGAAATCGCTGTTCATTGTCATCGTAGCTCGTAGATGTATCTACACGCTGAAAGAAGTCTATCAAACTGCTAAGATCAGAAATTGTTCTATTTGCAAAGTCCTCCCTTTTTGTAATATCCCGGAATTGGTGATAAGAAAAAAAGGTAAGGAGGTGGACCGCACGATATAAACTTGGATTCTGTAAGCCAGATCCTGGTCACCTAAATGCAGAATATGTACATAAGTCAGCAGGCGCCATCCTTGAACCGAAAATGTTTATCCCCCCTCCCGAAAGCCAATTTTGAATGGTTGGGTATTTCCCTAGCGATGGTACAAGAAGTTATAAAACGAACTGAGTGGCCATCTGCCACGAGCCTTGGCGAGTTTAAGCGGAGGCATAAACGCTGCCGTAGGAGCTGAGCTCAGTCTCGCTCGTCATAAGCATGCCAGTCTCGACCTTGAAGTAGGAGTAAGCGTCAAGGTAAGAAAGGTCCTCAAGCTGGGGGATGGCATCCTTGAGCCAGGAGGCAATGGCCTCATCGGAACCAGTGGGAGCGAACTCAGTAAGCCAGATGGGCTTTCCGCCGCAAGCCTCGTGGGAAGCCTTGAGGTGGTCGAAGAGAGTGCTACCGTACTCAACCTCGGAGTACCAGTGGACGTTGCAGAAGTCATAGTGGCACTGCTCGTCGAGCTTCTCGCACTCGGAGACCCAGCTCTTGAGCCACTCGACACCCTCGCCAGCAAGACCACTGTTGCTGATGGAAGGGGCACCGATGAGGGCCTTTCCAGCATATGGGTTGAGCCACTTGACATGGGCCGTGGCAGCGTAGGCAGGAGTCATGTCAGCCTGGCCAGCGTTGTCGGGCTCGTTGAAGCTGAAGATAGCCTTGGCGCCATCACTCAGGGCCTGGGCACAGTTGTCGGCAAAGCGGTCGGTGTGCAGAGGCTGGTCGTTCCAGAGGGTAGGGATGAAGTTGAGACCCTTGGTAAGACCACCGGAAGAGGAGTCCCAGTTGTAACCCCAGCCGCAGTTCTCGCAGTCGCCGGCGAAAGTGTTGGCAAGATCAACGTTGTTGTAGCAGACACCACGCTTGTGGGAGAAACCAGCGGAGCCACCAGAAGAGGAGCCGCTAGACTTGGCCTTGGACTGAGTCTTCTCCTTGATGGCAGCCTTCTGGGGAGCCTTGGTGGCGGTCTCCTGCTTCTTGGGCTGGGAAGCGGGCTCATAGGCAGACTTGGCAGCTTGAGAGGGCTTGGCAACCTTGATAATGGTGGTAGGCTGAGCGGCAGCGGGAGCAGGAGCGGGAGCAGAAGATGCCTCGGGTTGAGAAGCGGCAGCGGGCTGGGTGGCAGCGGGGGCAGAACCGCCGGGGCCGAAGTAGTTGTTCTCCCAAGAGACGACCTGTCCGTCAATGGTAGCAACGACCCAGTCACCACGCTTCTGGGCGTGCTGGTGGTGAGCGTGGCGGTGGCCGAGAGCGAGAGCCGGCTCAAGAAGAGCGGCGGTAGCGGTAAGGATGGTGAGCTTGTTGGCGATCATCTTGACTGATGTGACTGGTATTCCGAATCAAGGCGATTTGGGTAAAGACCGATGGAACTGTGTTTTCGGAGACGGCAGTCGACTTATGTAATGAATGTGAAGTTATACTTGATATTCGGGCTGATCACAGTCGGACGACAAGGTGAAAGCAACAACGAAAGATCGGGGCTGAGACGATAGTTGTAGTTATGTGATCGGCACGGCCGAGTAGGGAGTGTGTATGCGATCTATCAAAGACGCAGATAAAGAAGGGCGACGACTAGTCGAGACGAGGGTTGAAAACACGGGCTGATATTGACGAGATGAAGGAGAGAAGGGGAAAGGAAGTTCGAAACCATGGGGGGATATAGAGGGTTTAAGTGCAAGGAGGTCCCTCGCAATAGGGCAGGCAATGGCAATGGAAGTGGTGTGGTTTGGACATGATCCAGAAGCACAGTACAAGTGGTGAGGTGGACTGGAATGTATCTTTTACCTGCTGATGATTGTTGGAGATACCCGTGTCTTCACCTGACACCTGGTATCTTTGTTTCCAAGACTGGAAAGACTGGGAAGAAAGGACCCCCGCCTGGACCATCGAGAGCCTCCACTTGCAGGGGCAGTTCTGGGGCGCTTTCGGTGGACTCAGGTGAATTGCTTGGAGGCGTTGTGCAATTCCATTGGCCGACGCTCTTGTTCCTGGCGCCGTGCTAGAGTGGATCCATGGCCGGGTACGCCATCCCTGGCAAAAAGCGGGTAGCATGTCAGGGGCAGCCGCTTCAGGTAGCATCAAAGCAGTTTCCGATTGGGCGAGCTGACCTCCCTCTCAGAATCTAAACGACAGGTCAGCGCAAAGATGGAAAACATGGGTTAACGTGGCAGTGGATGCGCGACCACTCACACAGAGGCAAACACACGCTGTGCCTAAACTGAAACAACTATACGTGCGCTATTTCATCCGGCTTTGGTCTACTGCAGGTCCCTTCTGCAGGAACACACACAAAAAAGAGGAAACAACCTAACAGAACAAAAAACCGCAAACGGCCCAATTGTGTTAGTGGCCCTCAAAGGAATGATTCACGCACTGGGCCTTTGACACCTCTGCTGCATGGGTGCCAGCACTCTTTCGCCCCAATTCCTGACTCGACGATCCCACAACCAAGCTTCTGATATCCACCATGGTATAAAAAACTAAACGGTCCCGAGAGATTAAGCCAAGCCAAGACAGCAGAGAACAGTGAACACGACCGAGTTTGCTGCCGGCACTTGGCCTTCGAGAACCCTCAACGCCCACTTCCCAGCTACTAACGTAATCACACAAGGCCGTGGTAGACGTTGGCCCTAACTCTGTTGAGCTGATCCTACCCAGGATGCCCTGTAGCCTGTACGTAAGGTGGTAGCTGATGCGATGCTTATCCTGGTGCCAAGCCCAGCCAACTTGATGAATGCAAGGCCAGAGGTCAACGACCACCAAGTTCTGCATCACCGTCATCATCTGGCCTCTCGTCATTCCAATGCCCTCACACCAGAGGCGCATGATACGCATCATATGACGCTCATCACGACAACTAGCAACGACAACGCACACACACATACACACAATTAACGCACTCAAGAACAAAGCGCACAAAGGCTGCCACCGACGAAAATTCTAAATGTCTTGGCTTTTTGGTGCATCCCAGCCTCTTGGGACAAACCTGAACCCATTGCTAAAGGGCCACGTCGGCTGCTAAACCCAATTGTCACTTAGCATCCGCCGTGTGAAACACCGTCCGAAATTACATCCGCAGCCACGGTAGGGGGGCTCCACGCGTACAACCATGATATCCCTTGTCAATATCTGAGCAACCTGTTAGCCGGGATTCCGGATCGGATCCTCATCGTAGCCCACAACGAATGGACGCTGAAAACGGATGGGGGAGAGACATTATTGAGCCATTTTTGGCATGAAAAAAGCTTGGTTCTCAATTATCATCGTTTGGCAGGGTTGTCACTCATCCCCGCCAGAGACATTCACAACTTTGGAACAAGAACGAGAGGAAGGAAAAAACTCAATGCCGCATTTTGATGCTCTGACTCAGATCTTCACAATTTGTTCTGTTTTCGTGGAAGTCTTGGCCATCACTTTGCATGACGAGGGTTACATTTTCTGCACCTCGCCATGACCGAGCACCAAGAACCACACTCAACACTCTTTGCTTTGTACAAGCTAAATGTCACGGACTCTATTTCCTCGGCTTGGCACCTAAACTATTGACATGTGGCGGTCAAGCTGACGTGTTACACTCAATGCCCTCTGAGGCTGTTTTTCCGTGCAACTATCTTTATCTAATCTCTCCAACAAGTAGTGCTTGGGAATCTGGTTGATGGGCTCCTCTGATCAGTGTCGTTTTACTCATACCACAGCGTCAAGTAAACAAAACAAGCAGTCTCTCAAGCGACGAGCTGCTGCCTGTATAGAAAATCCTGATTCAGCCCATAACTTATGGGCCTATGGGGCGCTCATCTTATCTCACGAGATCGCTTCGGGGGTCCCTGGAGTCTGCTGAGCTTTTAATAGTATTTTGAGCATGGCTCTTTCTCTCCACTGCCCGTGAAGTGTTGACACTGGGTTGATGATTCGATGCCGTATCACGGTTTGATTTATCCAAATTCAGAGTACGATGCGTTGAGCGGGACGGTAATGTATAATGTCGTTGTGGTATACGAACACTTGGGGGACATGACCCACCTTTGACGGGATGTGGATGTTGTTGATCAAGGCGTACCGTTGATCAACATGGCAATGGTGAGAGCAGCAGGCTATTCAGGACTTGAGGCCTCCCTAGAAGGGAGCGTGAGCGATATGTCAGGTGAGACGGCTAGGATACGGCAGCGGCAGTGGTTCATTTGAAAGATGATGATGAACTTCATATCCCAATATGGGGTACAGGGTAAGCAAGCTTATTTTGCTTACATGAGTAAGCCCCTGGCTTCATCATCACACGCAGGCCTCAGCAAACTGGAAGCCCTTTATTGATGAATGTATTACACTTTACCAATGCGAGATGCACTATGTGTTAACTCCTTCCTATCAGATTACAACATGTTTTGATATACCTACCAGTGCGCATATCGTTTGAGGTGCCTATGTTGTCCGTCTCGTAACAGGTTGTGAGCAACCAAAATCCGAGACCTACACAGGTGAACGAGAGACACCGTAACAAAGGAAACAAGCCATCGTTTTTAAAATAGATACTGTAACATGGCTCCAGAGTTCAGGTGAGCTAATAACCTGATCGGCGCTAGGATACTTGCGAATCGCGATATTTGCAGAAGCGCCCGACGATGGGAAATGAGGTCAAGGACTAGAGGACGATCGCAGGCGCGCGCTTGTTATTCCCGGTATTTGCCTAGTGATTTCACTCTGACGGAGCTGAATGAAACACCATAAGTGCCATCTCCAACGAGACGTTTCCCTGAGCTCGCTATTGAAAAATATGGTCCGTTGTCATTCTTAAGATTCTGGGGTAAAGTTAAACGCCAACAATGGCCATTGTAACGGATATCAAACTGGGGCCCCGCTATAAGGCAACCTATAAGGCAACGGAGAATCTGCAGCCCGTTGAGAGCTTATCGAGTAAGGCTGCGTCTGTGGCTGTGGCGAAAGGTCACCGTCGCCTTGTTGGTCAGTGAATGAGTGGAGGTCAACACAGCCTCTTCTTCCATGAAGCCAATATCCAAAAAGCATATAAAGTCACGACATAGGCGCAACTGATACCTAGCGACACCGAAACCCAAATTGGGATGATAGTGCGAGAAGCGGCGGAATGATGACCCGTCATCCCGCCCTGTTAGTTAGGGATAAGCTGCCACTACAGCGAATGGTAGAACAACATGTTCAGCTAGTTGTGGCAGGACTCAAGCCACTTGATGGGATCGTCCATTACCAGCTTCAACACGTGATACTATAAGACGCTGATTCGCTCGTGTTGGTTTGAGGAAGCTATCCAACTCTTGAAACCTCGTGAGTTCTTTGGCGTGCTTATAAAACTTCGACCTCTTAAACTCGAAACATATATTCTATACGATGATTTAGACGCATGAGGACAAAAGGCTGCCACCCAGTATTATTGCCCCTGCTCTGATCGCTTCTGCCACGGGCAATCTATAGGAGCTGCAAGAAGCTAGCTGAATTACAACCAGTCTACACAAGAGAGCATCCCACCATGGACCTAAATCAACAATTCACGACAGGAATGCTGTCATTCACTGATCAGCCCGACTTTGATTACGCCGCCTTCCTCCAAGCTGACGATATCACTTTTGGCGAGGGTGCCCAGACCCAACAGCAAGTACCATCAGATTCCTCAGACAAAGCTACCCCCCCAAGCACAACATCAGGGTCCAGTAGTGAACTTATTGCTCGACCTTCTGCTCAGAAACAAAGACTTGAGCGAAGAGGCCATACTAAGAGTCGAAGAGGTTGTTACAACTGCAAGAGAAGGCGTATCAAGGTGCGAGACCTGAAGATCTAAATTCGATAAATCGACTAACACCAGCAAGTGCCAGGAGACTCGGCCTGCGTGTGGCCACTGCACCAAGACGGGCCTGAAGTGCGAGTATCCATCTATGCCTCAGATCACACATCAGGTGCGTAAGGGACAAGGCTGAACAACTGTACCAACTGACAATCGTGTATCTAGCCGCATCACCAGATTCCTCTGTTCAGTCTCCAGGATATGCGCTTCTTCCAGCACTTTCTGACGCAATGCTACCCTCATCATCCCTTGAAGCAAGAGGACATCTGGACCCATGAGATCCCATGCATTGCCCACAACGTACGGCTTCCCATCAAGTAAAAGAAACAAGGCAATTACTGATCGGCCTAGCATGAATATCTTATGCACGCAATCCTCGGTTTCTCGGCATCTGAACTTATGAGGAATGACGCCAGTATTGTTTCGTCAGCCATGAATCACCGAATCAAGGCAATAAGAGCAATCAAGAAACGCCTGGCCGAGACTGCCAGAAGCTCAATGGACTATGAGGAGGCGAACGCCATGGTAGCTACGTGTTACGCTCTTACATTCCAGTCCGTGAGTTTGGATGACGGACTAGCGGAGTATCTGACATTCATCCGTGGAATTATGATTGTGGGAATGCAAATGTTGTTCCGAGGTATAAAACCGATATTCGAAAATATGCTGGAACCGGATCAGGACGCCTTACTCGAACCACTGATGCAGGGCCTCCCACTAATTCCAAGGGGCTATACGGACTCTGCAATGGCGGCTCTTACAAACCTCAGGCCACTTTGTGAGCGGCCAGTCGAAGTTGAGTACCATCAGCATCTCGTCAAAATGGCCGAAAAGCTCTACGTCAACTCGTGGGATGGTAAGTCATGCAAAGCTGGACTGGCACCCGGCTAATTAGGTCTAGCATATAAAGCATACACGGCACAATACGGCTGGTGGATGTTACTTCCACACGACACCTTTCAAGCTCTCATTGACCCCGATAACCAGGTCATGATGCTGCTTCACTCACACTGGGTTGCCATCAACGAGATCATGTCTCCTATTAGTGGCCAAGAACGAAACGTATCCGAAAATTACCCTCCGCAGAGAGATGACCAACCACAACTTGATCCTGGCTTTGCTCGATGGCTTAAACATATTAATGCTAATATCGATCTTGAGCACCAAATTTATAACCAGTGGCCGATGTGGGTGGAGGAACAGTTGGATAATGATATTACTTTCTTTGGAAGGATTTAATTAACAGATTTTACTCAGTTATTTGGTATATTCATGTAGGTTGTTGCAAGATTTCGAAGTGGAAATCTTCTAGTAGATAAAATAGATCGTGCCCGTGGGTTGACCGCTCAAGCAACGAGAGTTTCAAGTTACGTTCCCCTGAGGAAAAAGTGACTACCATTTTGGATTATATATCCCTCTAAGATATTTGGCCATAGCTTTGATTCAAAAGATAGAAGAATACTCCAAGAGGGACAGACACTGAAGAGGAGAGCGTGGCGGGAGGGAACGAAGAGCCACTAACTCACCTAGGTAGGTACCTAGGTTCTACATAATTGTCATCGAAACTCCTACCGTCAGGTCAGGACGTTCCATTCAGATAAGAAATTCATTAAAAAATTAGGAAGCTCTCTATTCCAGGCGACTCACGTACTAGGTAAAGTCATCCCACGCTTAGGAGGCTCTTGAACTGTCATTTTTAGCCCCCCCTCATCAGACTCAAGGTCTCAAGTGTTGTTCCATGTGCTATCCTAGTCTCGGCACTGCCCCAGCAAAGCCCCCACTATCGAATCTCGCATTCATCGTATTCCACGCGATTGGGTCGGGCGTGGGGGGGATGATCATCATCTAAGCCAATCATGTTTGCGGATAATCCTCACAGGGCTGAATGATGCCTTGGGCTGTCTCCATCATTGAGCAATGAGTTGTGCCGTATTCTTCGGGTTGGGAAAATAGCCAATTGAAAATCTCAGGATAGAGAGGTAGATCATACAAGGTCGTAGGTATATATAGAGCCTCTGTTCGCTTTCGAGTTGCAAGAAGTTTGAAAACGAGATCGTAGTAAGACTTACACCAACGACTTATCAGCATCACCAAGTTGCATCTTTAAAGAACCAGGAATTCAAAACACTCTTGCCAACGCCACTACTACAGAAATATGTCTACAGTAACTAAGACAATGGCAACTTCATCCTTCGAACTTAGCCATCGTCCCTCTGGACACTTGGCGCCACCTCCTGACTACCACACTACTGAAGCTGTAGAACTATCACGCCTCTCACCAGCGACGTCTTCTACAAATTCCCTCCCAGAATATACGACACTGTACAGCAATGAACATGGAGACTCGGCATCGTCCTCTTCAACATTGGGATTCCATCCCACAAAGCAACTGCAGATCGAAGCTCCTGGGTTTGCACTTATGAGGCTTCCTCTACCGCCTCAGCCAGATCCTATCTATGTCTTCAACGTCGCAGCAACGGGAGAAGTCGGTGATGCAGAGTATGTATCGATCCGGCCTACCAGAAACTCAGGCTCTTGCTTTCTTGCCAGGGCGAACGATCCTACACAAGCAGCTCTTTGCACAACCACATACCGCTTTGGTCCAGGCAAGCCTCCCAAGATTCGTTTTGTTGGGAATGGATCACAGAACGGCCACACAGAGGAGATTGAGATCAGCTGCAAAGGTGTTCTAACTCGCAGCACCATCATGCGCACTCATCTCGGCACTTTCGAATGGCGATATAGTTCCCGTGCCGAACGTCGAAGTGCAAAAGCCTCTGTTGGCGAGGACATCGGTTGTCTACTAATTCTAGACCAAGTCATGAAAGTGGCGGTTGCAGGAGGAAAGCAAGAAGAGAGAAGACGAAAAGTTGGGCAATTCGTGCGTAGCGATGGACTCCGTACGCAAGGTTCTAGGAGGAGCTCTGCTGGAAATGGTGGACGGCTTATGCTTGATCTGCGAGAGTGGTCGGACAGGAAAAACGAGGCAATTGAGATGGAAATTCTAGCAGTGGTGAGTTGTGTGTCCATGATGAAGAAAGAAGTGGATAGGCGAAGAATGCATCAGACTATGGCCATCATGGGAGGTGCTTCTGGTGGACCCTAGACTATTGGCACGACTATGATACTCGGATGAGATCGATAATAGGGATAGACTGTACACAAATTTTAGTTATATAAATCAACCTTCTGCTTTTCGAGAGACCGTTCCGTCAATTGTAGCCGGATAAATGCTAACCACCAAGTTGCATCCCACATCACCCATTTTTGTATCTATTCTTGCACTTCAGGAACCGCAGTTTTCTCTCTGGGTCCCAGCTCAAGCACCTCAGTCGATGGGATTTGTTCCTTATCATCCAGGTTGGCATTCTCGAGATCCTTCTTACTGCACTTACACCTGTACCTCACCGAGCACCCCTGCTTCTCACCAATGAACGGGTCGTTGCGGCATGATTTGCCAAACAACTCCAGCAGCAACACCCACACAGAGAGAGCCAAAGTGATGGATATCAGATTTAGCGAGTTCAGGCTCTTAGCCAATGGCAAGAGAAACAAGATGAGGCAGACGAGAAGTCTATTGGCCAACCGCGTCTTCTTGGATAGGCGTCTAGTTGCTGGATGGCGATGATCATGAGTGACTGAAATGACCCCCATAAAGAACAAGGCCACAGCAAGGCCTTGACAGTAGAAGTACCGGATACCGTCAGCCATCTCAGGGTCTGAACGCTCGATATAGTGTTCCGTAAGATGCTCAGGGTTGGCATCCGGGGTATCTGCGATCCAGACGAGCTTAGATAGCCCGGCAGATGCGAGAATGTAGCCCATGATGAACGGGAGATGAGCGTAGTGCCATACGGACGCTTTCTAGGTTAGCAAGGGGTCATTAGCACGGTCTTTATAACTTACAGGATATCACGGAGCGCCGAATAGCATGGATATTGATGTTGCTGCCATCCACATCAAAATAGATCCAGTTAAACACAAACGCCTGGCAAAGACCCAGAACGGCCTTTCCCAAGAACACATCAACAGTATATCCTCCGTGGCTCTGAAACATTGGTCCCATGACAGAGTACCCAAACACCAGCGAGACAAAGGCATTGGTTCGTTCAACACGATGCTCAATATTGACGGCTGGAAAGAACTCGAAGATCCCCGAGAGATACTTGACAATGGTTGTGTTATGAGCAGCCTTACGGCCGTATTGGTAAATCCCAGTGAGGATGCTCTGGCCGCACATATCCAAGGCGATGGCAACCCAGATGAGTCCCAGACGAGAAGGCATCTCAACATGAATACTAGCGATCCACAGGGCTGCTGGCACAATTATGTTGAGAGCTTGGCAGAACATAACACCTCGCACCATTGGCAGTAGGTACCCAGTGTACAAGAAGTGGAAGACACCTCTGAAACGAGCAGCGACGTAGAACGATACCAGCATAGTGTAGGTATTGTGCTCGCCTGGATAAAATGCATATGTCATATTGGTCGAGAACCTAAGGAGTCAGATGGATGAATTATCGGTGACTTTTGTTAACGTACCCCAGGAGACAAGCGATCTCGAACAGAATCTCAAGCCGTGTAAAGACATCGTCCGTCTCAAACCAGCTCAGGATCAGAGTGATATCGGACCAAATCTTCCATGACATGATGAACGTGATTGCGAAGCGAAGCAGCTCTTTGCCGGTCGGCTCAGCCCAGACATGCTCGCCGTTGACATGAATGATGCCGACTGTTCGAGCGGTGAGAATTCGTTATTGCAACATAGTTGGGTTTCTTACCATAGAGAAGATCAAAGAACAGCTCGATGGCCATGATCTCGGTGTTTTCTGAAGCACGCCACAACAACCCTTTGTGAAACCATTGCTTGACCACTGGTTTCTTAAAAAGTTTGATAGTTTCTCCTAGCCGAGGCTGACCTCCACCAGAGCCGACTGAGAGCGTATCCGAAGTTGACATGTTGGAAGAGTCAGCAGCTGGTAAGGGGTCATCATCATCATAAGTTCGGAGCTCAGCACCATAACCAAACTTGTCGAAATTGGCATTCAGAGCAGACGTGTTGGTAGAGAGTCGTTCCAGGTGGCCGTTGACGATATCAAGTTGGCTCTGCATATCTTCCCACTCGTCAAAGGCAGGCCCATGCCGTTGTCGAAAGTGAGCACGGCGACTCTCATGGTGATCTCGGGTCTCTCTTAGATAGTCGCAATGTTCTGGAGACCCATGGATGACAACTTCAACCTGAACATCATTTCGCTTTCCATGTTCTTCACGTAAAGACTCGAGGTCTTCGGGCAGGGAGGCAATGATCTTCTTGCCGTTTGGCAGAAAGAACTCCTGCGGCCGCCGACGTCGAGCAGAGGCAATGTATGACATTTGAGCACAACTGATTGAGTTTGGAATGTCAATAAAGTGACGAGACCTACACTATATGAGGAGAAGGAGCTGAAAAGCTACAAGATAAGCACAGAGCCAATGGCTATAGCTCATTGGGCGGCCGACTCTGAACACACAGGCCCCTGCTAATTCGATGCCGCTATCATTGGCTTTTGATGATGTGTCTCACGGCTTATTTGATTGATCCCCGCAAGTGAAGCTGGACAACCATCCATTGCGAAGAGACACTACTAGGATAAGCATAAGTGTTTCATTTTAAGCTTAACCAGATGCGTAGTCATCATGACTAAGTGATTGAGAATAATTGTATTTTATTATTGAGAACAATACCTGTCGCCGTGAATGCGTTTTCATCGAGAATGTCAATTTGGAAGGATTCAATTAGCCTTACGAATTAGGAGATCCAGGAACGCAAGGGTCTTCCCGTTGTACTAAGATGGCGGGAAATTGAATCACGTGACATACCTTGCGGCTGTTTTCCGGCTCTCTTGACAACATCCATCCTGCCTAAGGCCGCAATACTAGCTCTTCCATTGCCCGGTAATTCGGAGCAAAGATTCAGTAGCCATCACCAACTACCAAAACCCATCCCTCTCAATTCAACCTCCAACACCGCCACAATGACTGCTGCGTGGAGAGCCGCTGGTCTTACGTACGTCGATTGAACCCCCAGACACTGCCGACTACAAAATCTTCCGCCGAGCGACCGTACCGAAACACCGAGAAGCTAACATTGCGTTTCGATAGCTACAACCGCTACCTGGCCATCGCCGCCCGCGTTGTCCGCCGAAGCCTGAAGGAGGACAAGAGAATCGCTGCTGAGCGCCGAGGCGAGATGGATTTGCGATTCTCCAAGTGGCAGGTAAGGCGATACGGAACCGAAAAGACAGCGAGAGAAAAAAAAGCGACGCAGACTAACATGTAATTACCTCAACAGAACGGTAAGCAGGGTGAGCCCAAGAACCTCGCCGCTGCCAACGCCGCCATTGCCGCCGAGAACGCTGCTTAAGCAGATGGATTTGGAGATGATTGCGCGTGGAATAATAGAAGCGTGGCGCTCGAAGGGGTTGCTCGGTTCAGATGAGATGGACTTATTCCTCAGCCGAATGCACACACCTGGAGCCACTGTACCATAACGACTGTTGCAAAGTATCAATCAAATTCAAAACTACGACTGTAATTGGAGGCAAGAACGGATTTGCTGGTGAATCAATGTCTTGCGATGTAGATAAATGATTTCCATTGTGATGCTCGCGGTGGAACGTCCGCATCTCAACTTTCTGTCACACCCGGCTACAGCCGAAATAGTAGTTACGGCTCCGCTAACGATGTGTATCAACACACATGACCAGTTTGCTATGAAATCCGTGACTTCTGCCTCTTTTTTACTGCAAAACTTTATTGTAATTTGGCTTTTGCATTGATTTCTCTGACATAATAGGTAGCCAAACTTGGTACAAGTAGTACATCATTTAATCATTGTACGTAGCAGTGGACCCATCATCCTATCTCCCTTGCTGCTCACTCACAATCATCTTCTATCAAACATCCGTCGCTGTATTTCTGTTTCAGGGTCACCATCACCACGCAAACGTTCAATAATATTATTTAATGCGATAGCCTGTCGCTTCATTTAGTCAATATGGACGATATTGGCAACGGAATTCAAGATGGTGGGTGCCCAATACTGCGTTACCCTTAGGTCTCGAGTGCCAATGTCGTCAAAATCTGACTTTGGGAGCACAGATATCGCCAGAATATCGCTTGATCACCAATATGAGCTGCCGCCTCCGCCACCTCCGGACATTGCGACTGCAGGAATAATCGCAGTGGACATCACAGATAAATTCTCAGAAGCTGTCAAGAGTAAGTTCTGTGTCGCTGACTTTGTTCACTCATGACCCCGCCATTGACTCAAGTCTGATCAGCTCTCGCACCCGGTGAACTTGTTAAAGATGGGCAATTTACTCTGTTCGAGTCCGTTTCAGGGCTTGAGGTTCGTCTGCCGTGAAGTTTAGCTGGACTCAACACTGATACGCTTAGATAATGGATCCTAAAATGGACAGCGGTTGTGTTGAATCAGCAGAGGAGCTTGAAGAGCTTTACGATGTTGCGCGGCCACTGCTCCCCGAAGAGGTCCTGGGAATTATAGACCAACTTCTCTGTCATGAGGTAAGTCCTTAACAGTAGCAAAGTGACTATATAAACTAATCATGTTGTTCAGATGGCGTGGCATCAGGGATATCCCCTTTCGCAGACTCTATTCACTAGTGTATACGCTGAGGCGCTTCTGACACCCACCCCACGAACTGTCGATGACGCTCATTTCGTTCGAGATGGCGCATATGATTCTTCTGGACAATCTGATATACTTAAAATATTGAGAGCGTACTGTCTTGGTCTGCTTAAAGCCTGCGGTTATGTCAACGAACGGATTAGATCAGAACACTACTATGAAGTAAGTGTGAACCGATGTCATGACAAATGGATCATTTTTGTCTAACCCATTCTTTCAAGGAGGAAGATTTCGTCACAAACACATACAGCCGCACCTTACTTGCTGAAATACAACCCCAGGCTATCCGGCAGGCTATCCAAGAAGCAAGAGACCTACTCAGCACATTATCGACCGACGTCAGCGATGATCTTCGAGAAGCACTTGATCAACGACTGCAGCTAAGATTGTACTTCCTGGACGCCACAGAATGCCCCAAATACGTGAAAGAACCCGAAGCTGCGCGAAAGCCATGGCTTGAAGGACTCAAGGTTCTTCCAGCCATCAAGTCATCTCACTCCCTGGGAAAACCTGTCGACGAGGCCTTCAGTGCCAAGCTCCAACGAAAGCTTGCTAGCACCATGCCCCCTAGACCGATTGTGCAGTTGAAATTTGAGGATGCATTTGGTCATCTTTCAAGGCTGTTCACGGATGGTGTTGAATTGATTGATGTGCTAAACTACACCGATTCCCAATGTCTACAAGTAAGCATTGGATTTCCCTTCAGAGAATGTCAACGCTAAATATCTTTAGAACTTCGTCTTACAATTTCAAGCTAAGAAACCTCAACCGCTGGTTTTCGTGCGGACTCTACTTCAGACTTTCCTCTTTAACGAAATGGAAGTTTTGGGCACAATGAGCATTCGGCAGATCATGGATGATGACTTTTCTATCGTGTCGATGCCGGCCAGCGCCCAACTTGATCGAAACAACGACGAGATAGAATTTCCCCAAGATCCGCGGTTCATTGTTGCGCAACAAATGGAACAATTTCGACAAAGAGCGGCTCAATCATTTCTCGATATCTTCAGGACCTTTTGCCAGAACAGGTGTCGTGTGCGGCGCACGCTCTGCCATATCATCAGGGACTGGGATAATCTTCAGCTCGATGCTGAAGAGATCGATCAAATTATCCAGGTCAAGTTGGACGAGAAGCCAATGAGACATTTCACAGGAGCAAATTCTCAGCCAATCGATACTTACTCCCTCCCACTATCGTCCTGGACGTACTTATACAAGATTCGCCAGATGGAATGGATTGTACAACTTGGTTTCGAGTTGGAAGTCTATCAGCCAGACGAACTTGCCGGTATGTATTGGTATCTCAATTACCTGGCCAAATGGAGAGTTCAGCATACAGAAAGGCTCAAGTCCTTCATTGTTCGAAGAGTCGAAGAATCTCGCGCACCTTCTCAACCGCGAAACCCTTCAGTAGATCGCCAACTCGAGCGATCTCTCGCCTTTGTCCGGCTTATGCTTCTCGATGCCGCTGTCACATGGGAATTGTCAGATGCGCTATCTTGTCTTTACACAGCTCTCATGCGGTTTGAGTTGGTCAAGGTGCCTCCGCGGCCGTACAGTAACGATGAGTTCCGCTTTGAGCTGCGGATGAAACCATTCGCAGTTATTGGTCTGCCGCCTTGCCCGGGCTTTCAAGAATTTAATCTTGGAACCACGCAACCAGAATCGTCCACGGTGGAAATTCTTCAATATGCAGAAAGAGCTCTGAAGGGTGCAAAGCAGGGGTTTGAGGTTCTGAGCAAGTTGTCTGCCGCAGATTCATTCTCAGTTGGTTCTCACGATAAATGGCAGACTTCAAAGAAGAACGCGCTCAAAGCTTGTATTGCAACAGGGCTCGCGATTACGGCTGTGCTGAAGGCATCAAAGGAAGATGCGAGTAATCTGAAGCTCAGAGCTGAGGTGCCAACTCCTGATAAGTGTTATCATGACTGGTGGATTGTACCTCGTCTGGTTCCTGTATGATGCTTCTTGAAGGAAATCCATGTGTAATGAAAAAATGAGCTTAAATTGAATTGTTACATCAAAGCCGCCTCAGCGTATTCGGGTATCCAGATGAGAGCAGCACCCTCTTCCAATATTCCTGGTTACCAGCCCTGGTTTCAAACATCAAACAGAATATGAACTAATACTACCTAGGTATAGAAGATACGACGCCATTTCCATTGCGACAATTTCAATAACAAAACGAGCGCATCCTCACCGCAAATGCTTTTCGGTAATCGGAATGAGATACCGAGAATAATTGGGGATCTTCAATCCTGGTTCTGATAAGAAGACATGTCTAGTGGAACCAGTGCTTAAGCTAGCTTAAGCGGCAACACGTCGGCGAGCGGCCTGGGCCATTCGGAGACGAACGGTCTGCTCATAGAGAACGTCCTTGAAGGCAAAGAGGAGCGCAGCAGTGAGGACGCTCTGTGTGACCTTAGGGCCGATGCCTGTTGATGAGAGTCAGTGAATTGCTAAATAAGATGGTGACTTGATATTTTACCTCGGTAGAGACCAGAGTAACCACTCTCACGGACGATGCGAGAAAGAGCACTAAGGGAACCCTCCTTCTTACCACTGCCCTGGACGTGCATCTGAGACTTGACGGTGATGTAAGGGTAGGTGATGGCAGTAGCAAACAGCTTGCCCAGGGCGCCGAGGAAGAAGGCGATAGTAGGAGTCACCTTGCGACGCTTCTCAACTGTGTTCTTGAGTTGCTCGAAGAGAGTGTACTGGAGAATAGGGTTGATAACGAGGACAAGAGCCGGGATGACACCAGAGAAGAGAGCCTGAGGACCCTCGTTCTTGAGGAGGAGGAGCAGAGTACCGAGTGTGCTGGGGGCCTTGGCAGGCTTAGACTCGCCGGACTCGAGATCCTGCTTCTTCTCTTGCTGGCGAGTAGTGACTCGGGTGTTGACGACCCAGATAGGGTTGGTGATGATGACGGTGGCCGAACCAGCGATCGCACCAGCAATCATGGATTCAACGGTCGTGAGCTTGGCGCCAGCGCGACCAGCCTTGGCAGCAGCCTTCTCGAAGAAACCGCGAGTCCATTCGTACCAGTAGTAGTAGACAAAGTTGGTGACGCTGATGCCGAAGAGAGCGGAGTTAATACCGGAGTAGAGACCAGAGATACCCTCGCGGGCGATGATGTTGCCAACAGCCTCGCTGAACTTGCTCTCGGCCTTCTTAGACTCGACCTGAGCTCGTGTGGAGAGGGTAATGAGAGGGTAGCTTGAGATATCATCAGCGCACTGTGATGCGTCATTGGGGTATTCGCAAGCCTTACGTCAGGATCATGGACAGAAGACCACCTCCGGCGCCAGCAAGAGCGTGAGCGACATTGTCGTTCTGAGGAATTGCTTGAGTCTCGGGCGCCGTGCTAATTTCGACCTTGTTAGGAGTGATCTCGACCTTTGTCACAGGCGTGTCGATCTGAGGAGTGGTCTCCTTTTCGGCGTTGTCTGACATGATGCCGGTTGTAAATGGTCGATGTAGTATACAAGTTTAAGCTTAAGCGAGGCGCGCGTGTAAGCGATGTTTATGTAGGACAGAAATAGAGAATCGAATTGAATTGACGGGGAATGAACAGTAATTAAAAACCCGGGGAAGGGAAACGTACAAGTCGCGCGGGGCCGTGCTTGACTATAGGTGCCCAGATACAGTATTTAAAGCTCGGCTTGTAAGGGAAACGTATTGGATTGGATTGGAGGGAGACATGTATCTCGGGATCGGCAATGACTTGACTCGAGAGCTAGAGGACGTCTACTGCGAGGCCTAGGTATCTCAGGTAGGTCCCTCTCCCTAATATACCGTACCGAGGTCGGCACGGGAGTTGATACCGAGTAAAACTTCCCTAAAAGTCGGCCTCTGTTCCGCATCTGAAAATGAGGTCACTTCCCTGCATGTGAGGTGGGGAAAAGGGACAAGGCCTTGGGCAGGTGACTTGAGATCTTTACCGTATGGCGCTAGTGCCAATTGGGGCACAAGACAACAGCCCGTTGGAGAGACAAGCCACGGAGTCAAGGAGAAACAGAAAATGCGGGCAAAGTTCACGCTTTGTCCCCGCTTGCCTCATTGGGACCAAAGTAAACACTGGACTGGACCCATGCCGCCACGTCTATCCCTGTCCAAATCCAACAAAGCACAAAGCACACCGCGGGTTGGTTTTGGCTTTGCAACGGAGGGACGGCGGTAGTGTTTCATATACCATGACTATTTTTGAGATTCGCATTCTAACATTCCATGAATGATTGACGAAACCACCATTCGTCAATGCCAAAACGCAAAAGTTTAGGCGTTGACAACGACTCTTTTGCCGTTCGCTGGCATTCTTTTGCCGATATGAACACACCCAGCGCGGATATTATGTCGTCACCCGATCCTCTAAACGATACCGTTGAACAAAGTGTCATGCCCCCTCCATCCACGCGCCGTGTCGTCCGTAGCAGCCAACGGTCCAGCCGCTTCTCCTCCATGGGTTTAGGAACCTCTCCTAGGAAACAGACTTTCGAACTCGAGGTTGGAGATAATAAAGCGCCCCAGAAATTACTAGTTACGGTCGAGACAGAGGTACCAAGCGCGACTGCAGGCCCCAGCAGCGCGCGACGAAAACTATTCCAAGACAGCCCTTACCTACCGATATCGCGACGCAGAGAAATGGCGACCACGACGACGACTGTGCCACTAAAGGGGGCGATCGAAGACGATAACAACGCGACTCCTAGGAAACGAGGACGACCGAGAAAAACAAATGGCACACCCCTACCCAGCGCAGGCACCAAGAGAAAGTCAATAACACCGATGCATGGGAGCCCCCGGAGGAGACAACGTACGACAAAAGATATAGATACACCAAATAAACCGGCAGACAGTAATGCGCAGCCAACACCAGGAACAAAAAGACGAGGTCGACCACCTAAGAACCGTCCTGTTGACCCACCAAATCCCACAGAAGACGAACGAAACGCGAGGGGGTTTTCAGAGACGAGTAACACATCGGAAAGTCAAGCTCTCGATAAAATTGAGGTTGCTGGTGATGCCTCTGACCTGCCCTCACCCCGCGCCGACGACTCACAAGCCGACAACGATGTGACTCTGGTCATTACACCGTCAGAAGCTGAGGCAAACCAATTACTACGCGCAAACCGAACCGCGCATAATAGCGCGCCTGCTCAGCAAGAAGAACCGGACTCAGATATTTGGATGGCAACATTAGACGATGAACCAACGCCGCGGCCTGGGAGTCGCGCAACCCAAAATGCGCCTGCTCCCCCAAGTCCAGACCATGGACGAGCAGATGATTTCTCAGATTTTGGAGATTATGGCTATGGACCAGCCGGAAGCGACGTATCTTCTGCAGACGAACCTCAGAGCGACGCCCGTTCTGGGAACGAAGATACGGTCGCAGCGGGTGAAGACTTTAGCATGATATTCATGGACTCGCTCCCTTCTCTACAAGCGAGTATGCGCAGCTCTGTTCGAGAGATTGCCGAGAACGACATTGGCGAGGAAACCAGCCTAATTATTAACAACACTTTGGAGTCTCTACGGCAGTCTCTGCAGGATCGCGACAGACCTAATGTGAATAAGGAACCCGCCGAGCAAGACAAGGAGTCCCATTCATCGGCACCCGCTCCAGCTGAGCCTCGAGATGAACGCCGGCAATCTACTATTCGCCCACCAATGACCTTTTCACCTAACCGCAACTTATCCTCCATATGGCGTCAGACCCCGCGAAGAATGGGCTCTTCCCCATTGCGACGGCAAGTGTTGCAGTCAAACACGCGAGACAATCCGGACGCTGAATATCGTGGATCTCCTCTGGCAACACAACGACAAGACTCCTCACATCTCGAAATCGAGAATTCAAACTTGTACGACGACTCTTTCTCAGAGATACCCGATGCAGTACTTGAGGCAGCCACTCCCCGCCGTCCTCGAGCCATGACCAAGAAACCACCATCAGAGACAGAGGATGTTCAAATGGAGGATGCGGACCTCATCCAGTTTGAAGATGAGCCCCAGCAAGCAGAGATGCAGCAAAAAGAAAAAGGGGTTGAAGAACAAAGTGCAGAGGCAGAACAGGTGGCAGCCGAAGAGCAAGAACAAGAAGAGGCTGGACCTCCAGAAGCTTCGGTTGGAAGTGTTATCTCTCGTTCGGATGGCGGGCGTCTCCCCACCCCTGACGACACCCCTCCAAATATCGATTTTGGAAACAGTACTGCCCCGAAGTCAATAAGCGTATCACACAGTCCAGCTAGGTCTGCATCTTCCATAGATTCGCCGCCGAGGAACTCATCACCTGGGCCCGCCACCGCAGCTCAGGTATCACTTGAAGCGATAGAGATTGAAGACGAAATTGTTGACCAAGCTATTGAAGCTACCGGGCAACTCACCAACGGGGCCATTGTTGAAGCTGAAGTAGCCGACAACGATGATGAACCCATCACGGATATGACTATTGTGCCGGAACCTGATGACCATTCCGTTTCAGATGATCAGCCCTTGGAGGAGCCCATTATGGACGACCCAGTTGAAGAGGAACCTGAAGAGGCCCAAGGGATTCCTGAAATCGCTGTACCTCAGCAACCCCATTTGTCCTTAGAGGCCGAAATGCAGCAGCCAGAAGTCACGCCACTAAATCAACTTACCTCACCTATCCAGGAACCTCAATCGTTGCCTGATGTGCCACCAGAGAGAGTCAGACGTCCCACATTGTCCCCCATTATGAGGGCGGGGAGAGCTTTGCAGAGCGTGACCTCGGATCCTCCAACGCCGGAGGCCCGCGACCATCATTTGCGAAGCCCTTTCAGACGATCTGCTTCTAGAGAGCTAGGTCCAAGGGTAACTCAGCCAAATCAACGGACGAATGCGAGTCCTGGGAATTCCCGTCCATTCACTGAAACTGCTCAGATCTCCAAAGGCGATGAAGTTTATGACGACCCCTTTGGAACAAACACCAGGCATACAGGTCAAGCTAGCTTTATGGAAGCTCTCGAGAGAAGAAGTGCTGGTTCGTCACCACGCCATCGCCGAACAATGTCCAGGGAATCTGCAGCAAGCTCTACGCATTTCCAGGCCCCCAGTGAGGGTGGAATGAGTTGGGTTGATAGAGAAGGTCCTATAAGCGACAACCTCAGAGGAGATGTACCCCTTGAGGCTTTTGCACGATCAACAGCCAGACCTCCCGAACCGCATTCCATTTCTCATGACCAATTGGACGGGGCGGTGGATGACGCAGATGACGAAACCGAAGATGCCGGCGATGATATGGATTTGTGGGAGTTTGAAGCCCAGAGGTCAAGCCCTCATGACGCCCGTCAGCCTTCACCAGCGAGGAAATCCGAGTCACCTATCCCCAGACGAAGCACTCTCCCGAGCCCTTGGAGGAGACAGGCCAACAGGGGAACGCAACGGCCTCCAACGACTACAGAACAGACAAGGAATGAACTGGAAGAGAATGAAGAACACCTGGAAGAAGAGACCGCGCCTCAAGCGAATAGCGTGGAGGTCGTGCAGGATGAACCATCTCAAGCAGAGGAGTATTCTCTTCTCGCTCAAAGGGAGGTTCCTCAAGAATCTGATAAGGCTCCTGCTACGGCTAAAGTGGGCCGTTTCGATCTCTCAACTTTCTTCTCTTCACCGGCCGCGATCCCAGGCATTTTGGCTGACAAGCTATCTCCTCTTAAGAAGATGTCCGTCTTTGGAGCGCGGCCCACGGAGACCGAGCCGAAGCCCACGGAGACAGCTCACACCCTTCCGACAAGCTCCATGTTCCCACAGCTACCACCACAGGAGCTTGTACCTCGAGGCCAGCCAAGGGTAGGCTTCTTCTCTCCTATACGCCCTGTTCAGCCCCTGGCCAGAAGAGACCAGTCCGAAGAACCTGGAAATGATGAATATTCTCGGTCAGATTCGCGGTCGAACATGTCATCACCAAGTCGACAGGCAACAGCTTCCTTAAGACAGGAAGAGCATGACACTCCTATGCACGAAACATCTGAGCAACAAAATGAGAGTGAACAACAGGACGAGCTCGACGAGGAGGGCACAGAGGTACTTGAAGAAGAAGAAGATCAAGTATCCGAGCCACTGCCGTCAGTGCCTCAGAAGATGAACTTTACTCCTCAGCGAAGAAATCACAGCCAGAGTTTCTTCAAGGCTTCAACTCAGGCTGCTGCCCCTGACGCTGCCCCGATCCCGAGTAGTAGTGCCACCACTCCACCGAGGATGCAGCTCACTCACGCCGATATACAAAAGTGGCAGCAGCAAACATCCAATGCAAGCGAAGACTCCCCCAAGCGACCCACAGCTAGCACTCTCCTCCGTCCTTTACCTCCCAAGAACGCTTCCCCAATCAAATCAAGTCTTCGTTCGCCACTCAAACCTCACACTCCTGGCCGTGTGGTTGAGTTCACCAGCAGCGTCTTATCGCCCATCGAGCAAGCCAAGGTTCGACATCAACGTCGACTATCCAACTCCTCAGCAGCATCTCAGTCGAGCACAGGGGCACAGCGTCCTCTTGTACCACATGAAACTGCTAACAAGGAGAATAACACCATCCCGCAAATTCCTATCTCTAACGAGGAAATCCCAACAAAACAGACCCACCCCGAACCACTCTCCCAAACGGTGTGGACACGAAGACACTGGCTGCTCTTGGATGATCTTGTTCAGCAGCGACGTCAGGGCCCCTTCAGGCTTCATTTTGAACGCTGTTCGGACAAATATCTTGGAAGACCGGCCTCAAGTAAAGGCGAGTCAATGACGCTGAAGCGTTGGCACTTGGACTGCGTCGACGCTTTCAAAGCACAAGTCGGCGGCTGGGATGAGGCTGAAGTGGTCAAAAGATTAGTTGGCCTGATTCTCGGCGGAGAGAAGAGGAGCCAAGAGGCTGAAAGACCAGCGAGGGTTATGTTTCACTAAACGACATGAAAGAATCCTGTTTTTACAAAAGGTTTGGTTTGTTTTTGTATAGAATCACGAATATGGCATAGTTAGCATTTCATGAGGCGTTCTGTTTCATGAGTAGGTGGCTGTTATTGTTTGGAGATACCAGATACCGCTTGTTGTACCCTTTATGCTTTCTTTGCATACGATTACATACCCCTGTCTTGCAGCACAGTCTGTTGGAAGCATCTGCGTATATATAGTTTTGGTTATCCATTTCAAATATGGTTGTGCAAGCAACTGAATACATGTATATGCCGCTCAGCGTGGACGATTCTTTTCCTCTTGAAACGCCTGGTCTAAAAGCGTGTGATATGTTACATACAACAACTATTGTGCCTCTCATTGCTAATCTATTCCAGCATGGAAGCTTGGTTCGTGTAAAGTACATCCACCACACTGCTCAGTTTCTCAATGGTTGCCAGAGCCGCATCGTAGGACTCATCCCGGTGCGTCTCATCAAAGATGATGAGACAACCAGCGCCCTGGTCCAAAACCCCGATAATGACCTTGTCCAAGATCATCTGAGACAGTTTTCGCTCAACCTGCTGAGTGTCGAGGCCAACCATCTTGGCAATGTGGTCGATTTCGACGCGCGAGAAGGGCTCGATGACTTTGATTAGGTTCTGCTCCAACATAGCATCGTAGAGGCGGCGAAGGTGGTTGCGGATAAAAGCGTCGCTACCGAGCTCATATCGGTAAGAAGAAAGTGCTCGCTCATATTCCTCCAGTGATCGATTCGAATGTGCGCGAGCAATGGCCTTCATGGCCTCTAGGTTCTTGCCCGCGTACTTCAGGGCTTGCTTGGAAGTCATAAGGTTGTTGACATCGTCAACGAGGTTTAGCATGATCTTGCAAAGAAGCATGTACTGAAGAGCAGCCTGAGCTCGGGTGCTCTCATCTTGAGAGTGGTAGCCATCGAGAGCCTCAATGAAGTAAGAGAAAGCGGTGTTGAAGTCCTTGTCCTCAGCATGAAGCATACCGCTCTGCATGTCGAGGTTGGCCTGTAGCATCGGAGGGGTGTATACGCTAGCGGCGCTTGTTCGTGCACTGGTAAGAGCGGCACGGGACTTAGGGATGTTGCCAAGGGCGTGGTAAACTCTCGACTCGAGGAGCTGAACTTCGACGAGTCGGAGCTTGTCATCCAGGCGCTTGAGCTCGCGAAGAAGGTTGTTAATGAGCCCGAGGGCTTCGTAGTAGGATTGCTTTGCCATCTGGAGAGTGACGAGGCGGACCTCAAGGTCCTGTCGCTGAAACGCGCGGCGCTCGGCGGTGGCCCATTCTATACAGTCCTTGGTGACGGAGATTTCGATATCGGTGCTATCGGGGATTTCCTTGATGAGGTCGAGCAGTTGACGGACTACATCGCCGCGTTAGCTAGCTGTTACACTTCGAGGCAGAATCATGTGGTGCTAATAACATACCAAGCTTTGCTGACTTGGCCTTTGCGAAAGAAGAGAACACGGTTCTGCTCTCCTTGACCAAGGTCACCAACTCTTGGGTATTCCTGTCGGATTTGTTAGCGGGGTATAGGAACAGCGGTGTTGAAGACTGCGCACTTCTCATCTCGATACAGCTCTCCTAAACTGATCAGAGCAGTCTCGTACTCGCGAGTGGCAGCATCGGATGTGGTGCTGGGAGCCTTGGAGATGATGTCCTTGTAGATGGCCTCAGCCTTTCGAGGGTCAGACTTGGCGAGCTTCTGCGCTTCCTGAACCCTCGCTGATTCGGCCGCCGCCATTGTGAAAGATGTGTTTACACGTGTCGCTGAATATGATCGTGGGTGAGTGGATATGCGCTATGAAGGCGGAGACTTGACGTTGGGGGCGCTGAAGAGTAGTGGTCGTTATCTTGAAGTTGTTTGGTTCTCTAGAGGTATGGATGCCGAAGCAATACCATAGCGAACAGCTACCTAACCTTAGCCTCCAGGTTGCCAGAGCACGACGTAGGCCAGTAAAAGAGTGGATCCTACAGCCTCATGAGGAAACAGCCCAGGGCAGCATTGGATCAATGATGCAGTGACGGGTTTTTGTTGATCCGTACATAGGTACAGTGCTTCCAGGGTTAGTACTTTAGGCATGCATATGATCCTATGTGGCCCTTGCCCGCCGAATGGAAGCTTCCCGTCCCCGGGAGAGAAGCCGGCGCGACCCTTCTAAATGCGAAGCGAATCAATCATGCCGACAGCTAAAATTTCAGTCCTAACTCGGAGCTTCCAAACTTCCTGATACCTACCTACCCACCACAGCCACTGTACACTTACTTACTTAAGTCCATCAGCCTATCTCCATCGAGCCTTCCTCGTCATTTACTTTGTTCCTACCAAATTCTATAATCCAATTCCTCATATACCCTCAAAATGTTCCGACAGGCCATTGCGACCTCATCCCGCGCTCTGCGAGCTGCTCCCAAGGTCGCCGTCCCCCGACCTTTTATTCAGTCGCAATTCCAGGCCGCGCCCGCCTTTTCTCTCAGATCCGTTCAGCCTGCCGTGTCGAGATGGTACAGTGACGCCAAGGAGACTGAGACCAAGCCTGCTGAGGAGGCCAAAGCCGAGGAAAAGCCCGCTGAGGGCGAGAAAGAAAACGATCCTCTGGCTGAGCTCAAGAAGGAGCTTGCAGCCAAGGAGAACGAGGTTAAGGACTGGAAGGTTTGTGATAACTAAAGAGACAATTTGACATTGGAAAACTGACTGACGCTCTTGCAGGATAAGTGTATGCGCACCGTCGCCGATTTCCGCAACCTCCAAGAGCGCACCACACGTGAGGTCAAGGCCGCTAAAGATTTTGCCATCCAAAAATTCGCCAAGGATCTCGTCGATAGCGTCGACAACCTCGACCGCGCCCTTGGAATGGTTCCCAAGGATAAGCTCAACGCCCCAGACCGACCTGAAGGCCTCGAGGATCTCGCCAATCTGTATGAGGGCCTCAAGATGACTGAAGATATCCTCATGAATACCCTTAAGAAACATGGTCTCGAGCGACTCAATCCCGAGGGCGAGAAGTTCAACCCCAACGAGCAGGAGGCCACTTTTATGACCCCCCAGCCCGATAAGGAGGACGGCACCGTTTTCTTCGTTCAACAGAAGGGCTTCAAGCTTAACGGCCGGGTGCTGCGCGCCGCCAAGGTCGGTGTTGTCAAGAACAAATAAGCATATCGTTCTCCCATAATGACGGAGATGTGTGTTTTGATGACATCTCCACGCTCAATCGCATTTTGCGTGTATTTTTAGACGAGGTTATATCGGTTGGCGTTGGCTCTATGTATAATGCTCCCCTCATGATGGTCATTTTTTTCAACTTGTATGATGGTTACAGATGCTTGGACAGGAGAAAAGTTTCAAAAGAGCTGGGACATTTGTACATAAATAACAAGACGTACATGTATAACAGTGGGGGCAACTGGGCGGTATAGTCGACCTAAGAGGGTCTTTTCAGGTCATGATCCATAATGTCCAGAGGTAAAAATGAATAGGTACCTAAGCTGGCAACCCAGCTATGATGATGATGAAGCATGTGAAACTGGCCTGTGCAAAAGATAGTCACAATGTGGTCATGGAATGGCAAAATAAACAAAGAAAGATTGAAATCATGAACTGACTGTTAATCTCACCGGTGCCGTTGTGGCGAATGTTTATTTATCAGAGTTCACAAGCCGAAGTTTGCAATCGAAAGTTTAGCTCGTTGTTTGTTCACTGAACTGATGACTTGCAAATCTATCATGGGACTTATCTATAACATACATCACAGCCAAGGCAAGGGACTCATTTAGTTGTAAACTTTGATTCCAGCAATCCTATCAAACTCAGTACAACCGCACGCCAAAACACTAACAAAAGGAAGGCCATCAAAACACCCGGCACCTCAACTTGCCCGGTGCCAACGGTAGGATACATATAAAAAAACAGCCTGCAACTCTAGTTGCTCCCCTATCTCATAAGTCACTTTCAGATAATAAATAAAGCAAATACAAATGTGCGCGCTTCCTCCCATGCCATGCCATACTTTCGATCCCGAACTATGTCCCCCTATCCCTCCGAGATACATCTCTTGTGTAGGTGAACGCCTGCGATGTCCTCTCTCTGGGCCTGTTTACCTACCACGAGTGAGTTCCTTATCAGTGTTAAAACAGCAATGAAGGTAAAGAAATAACGTAAATGTGAATCGTTATAAGAAACAATGTTCATGCGATGGTCATTACAACTCTTTTAATGCTGGCCCATCGAGCTGCCTTTTCTTCATGTGGCCCTCCTGGCCTCCCCTCCCCAGGAGAAGATGGCAAGGGAGGCTTTGCAAGACAATGATGATGAGTAGAAAAGTTCCCCAATCCAAGAAAACAATCTTTCATCCATCTCTAGCCGTGAGCGCCTTTAGAGGATTGGACACCTTCTCTTCTTCCTCTTAATCTGTCCCACCCCAGGTGTTGATGACTTGCTCTCCTTGGAAGAACCCGAGGCTGCTGCCGCCTCGATGGTTTTCCGGTCATTAGCGACGACAGTGTTGATAGCCTGCTCAAAAATCTCGTCGACGCCTGACATTTCCTTGCTACTGCACTCCATATACTGCGCGCTCATCTTCTTGGCAACGGTCATACCTTGCTCCGTGGTGACTGGAGTAAGACCTTGCGTCTTGAGCATATCAATGCAAGTCTTCTTGTAGCGAAGATCTGACTTGAGACCCACAAGGACAAGGGGAGTGTATGGGCAGAAGTGTAGAACCTCGGGGTACCACTATAGAAAAGTGATTAGTACAAGATGCGCTGAGAAGGACAAAGATCTAATCATACCTTATCAAGAACGTTGTCTAGCGAGTTCGGACAATCGATAGCAAAGCATACAAAGATCAAGTCGGTCTCAGGGTATGAGAGCGGTCGGAGACGGTCATATTCCTCTTGGCCGGCTGTATCCCACAATGCAAGTTCCACAGTCTTACCGGTGGCTGAGTGGATAGGATAGGTGATGTAGTTCTCAAAGACAGTAGGCACATATTTCTGTGATTGTTAGTGTCGGTACGCTGAGAGTAGCTAGAGACGGCTGCTTACCTCTGGGAAGTAACCTTGGCTGTAGCTAATAAGCAAGCAGGTCTTGCCGCAACCACCATCACCGACGACAACAATCTTCTTGGAAAAGGTGGGCGCTTCTGTGACGTGAGTCGCTGCCGACTCGCGGCCCGTCGACGAGCTCATAGTGGTGCTGACGGTACCCTCACTGGAGCGCGTGCGCTGTTGACGTCGAATCTGCTCGTTGGTGTCAAAGTACGAAGTACGATACTGATGCGATGATGCCATGCTTGGGCGCAAGGCTGTGCTGCAGGGTCGGGAGTGCAGGCTCAAGCGCGAGTCTTTTAGATTGCTTGGCCTTTTGGTTTGGTAGAGATGGCCTTAAGAATGCGCTTCTAAGGAATGAAGAATGTTCGGCTGTATAGTGCTCGTGATGGTGCGGGGTGGAAGAGAGACAAAGCAATCGAGCGTTTAATGCGATGGAGCAAACGGGGGAGATGAGTGATGTGGAGGAGGAGGGCGAGGACGAGATAAAGACCAAGAGGAAGACGATTTTGAGGGCCTAATTGAGTCGAGTTGAGATGTTTGGGGCTCAGAGGGATCGTTTGAAAGATGATTTCTTGTCTGTTAGAGACTCCTTTGCCTGTGTTGACTCGGTTTTTGAGTTGTTTGTTTGCTGCAAGTTTAAACTTAGTCGCTTCAAGACCAAAGAGTGGAAGGACTATGGGGAGTCAAGTCTCAAGTGTGGCTTTGTTGCACCACCAAGTTACCCGAGTAAACATGTTGACGGGGCAACTGCTATCTTTATCCGGGGGGTTACCTTACTTCAATCATGCATCGGAGCTGAAAATGACGGAGATGATTGGTCCGTGCACGTGCTTGCTCACGAGAAAATTTCCCAGCCAAGGTGACTCACTTTCTCGCTTCCATCTTTGTTCACGACTAACTACCTACCAAAGCTAGCGCGTGTTTGCTCCGTATCCATTCAGTCTCTGCCTATTTCTTCCTCTCCTCTCAACAGATTCTCGTCTCCCTTCCTTCTTTCTTTCTTCTTTTGTTTTCTTTTGTAATCTTGTCGTCAACAAGGCAGCAAAAGACATCCAGCCATGGACTGGAAGACACCCAGCAAATACATCACCCTCGTTTCTGGCGATGGTTTCGAGTTTGTCGTTCTACGCGATGCTGCTCTTGTCAGTCCAATCATCAAGGGCATGCTCGACGTGAGAAGTCAGTTCGCTGAAGCTAAAGAGGCCCGTTGTGTCTTCCAAGAGATGAGGTAGGTTAACATCATCGACATGCCATCTTCTCCAGATGGCCTGCTCCGTGGATTGATGACATCTCATCATGCTTTCCAGACAGAACAACCGAGATCTCTCAGTTGGGCTACATGACTACTCACTACACTTGACCTGACCACACGCATACCAACTCCGGTCGTGCCTTGTCTCTGCTGAACCATTTCAACCCTGGAAGAGCTAGACGCTGATGATGATTCTATCAACAGCGCCATGGTCCTTGATAAGGTTGTCGAATACTTCCACTACTGGTACCGCTATCGTAACAGCGAGGATGTTCCCGACATGGAGATCCCGGTCGAGCTCTGCCTCGAACTGTTGGCCGCGGCAGATTACCTGGGCCTGGACCAGTATGCAGCCCAGCAATGCATTGCTATAACCGATTGCTTCGATACTAATCTCATCCAGGGCGAATATGGGCATGAAGTGAGAAGCTACGAGATCGATTCAGATATGGGCATGAAAAGTACACTCTAATCTCAGGAGTTAATGACGGCGTTTTGGAGTTGCTCTGGTAAGGTTCAGTCGGTCTTGTGCAGCTCTCTTCAGACCCTACAGTTTATTTCTGTTCTTGCGAATAATGGTAATGGACCTACACTAGAGACGATTGACATATGTCGAACCAGACCAGATCTAGTTTCTTGATTCCGATGCCAAGCTGTCCAACCGTGACTTGTCACCATTTCAGCATATGCGTTCTTCTCTTCACTCCTCCGTGGGTCGAACGTCTATTAGAGATGGAAGATTAAAGTAACCCTCTCACTCTGCGTGACTCAGTTGACGCATTGGGCTTTCGCTTTTTCTGAAGGGCAACATTTCTTGATTTTAAAATTGTTTTTCAGTGAGGTTTTTCAATGCATGTCATTAATATTCAGTGTATTCCATGCACGCTCGTAGTAATCCCACAAGAAGGCAAGGGAACTTAGCTGGTACACGCATAATACTCACGTGATCTGATGGGTGTACGGAAGACAAGGATCTGTTGACTCATGATCGAGCATTACCGCTCAATGGTCACTGCCCTAAGCAAAGACTCGACCTTAATTCATGGACTCAGATCAAGAGACTAGATATCCTTGTGCTTGGTGGCTCTTTTGCTACATCTCAGCATGGTGGAGACCCAAGACTGATTGGTAGTGCTGCCATGCCTCTAATAGGAAAGAGAGAAAAAACTATGTAGGCTTAAGCTTACATGATATAAAGCTTTGTCTCATTTCAATATCTGAGTCATTGTTTTAGGCAGGAAAGCGCGGGACTCAATGATCCGTTGCTTGGTGCTGTCACTGTAATCAGTTGTTCGCCCATTAAGGAAACCAGCTTCTGTTTGTGAATCCACTCAGCCTCAACTTTCCATCTTCAACTACAATTTCACGTCACCGCGAAAAATGGCTGCAAACACATTCGAGACGCAGGGCGTCCGAGTTGCAGTAGAAGGATGTGTGAGTTCCCTATAACATTAAGAGAAATCGTAATGACATTAACAACCCAAGGGCCATGGCACGTTGGATGCAATCTACGCCTCAGTAGAAGAGTCTTGTAAGCAACGTGGGTGGGATGGCGTCGATATTCTCATCATTGGAGGCGATTTTCAGGTATTTGCAGCCTTAATGCCGTTCCGGTTTGTTTGCTCACGCCGCGTCTCAGTCCGTACGAAATGCTGCAGATTTGAGCATCATGTCTTGCCCTGTCAAGTACCGACGCCTAGGAGATTTTCCCAAGTACTACTCTGGTGAACAAAAAGCACCCTATCTAACAATATTCATTGCTGGAAACCACGAAGCAAGTTCACATCTCTGGGAGCTTTATTATGGAGGCTGGGTGGCACCCAATATCTACTATATGGGTGCTGCCAATATCTTGCGCTTCGGCCCACTACGCATCGCTGGATTGTCTGGCATCTGGAAGGGGTTTGACTATCGAAAACCACATCACGAGAGGCTTCCGTTCAGCGGTGACGACGTTAAGTCGTGGTACCATATCCGAGAATTCGACGTCCGGAAAATGCTTCAAGTACGGACTCAGGTGGACGTCGGTCTCAGTCACGACTGGCCACGTGCAGTTGAGTGGCATGGGGACCATGCAGAACTCTTTAAAAAGAAACCTTTCTTCAAAAAGGAGTCCATAGATGGCACCCTTGGAAACGTGGCAGCAGAGTATGTCATGGACCGCCTGCGACCTCCTTATTGGTTCTCAGCCCACATGCACGTCAAGTTCGCTGCGGTCAAGGTATACAAAGACGCTGAACCTGTGACCCAAGAGAGCAAGGAAATTCTCGTTCCTGCTCCTGCTCCTGCTCCTGCTCCTGCCTCAGCTACCGAGGCCAACCCTGACGAAATAGACTTGGATATGGATGACGATGATGACGAGGGTTCGAAGGCTGAACCTGTTGCAGGAGTCAAAAAGAGCGAAGCTGAGACAAAAGAGGCTCCAGGGGCTCCAGGGGCTCCAGAGGCGTCAAATGAAGTGTCGGATGAGCTAAGGGCGCAGCTTCCAGCATCGTTTGCTCGCCCTCAACCAAAGAAAACACCAGGCCAACCAGTACCTCCTGAGATCACGAACAAAGAAGTTCGATTCCTTGCCCTGGACAAGTGCGAAGGACATAGACACTATTTACAACTGTGCGAGATTCAACCTTTCAAGCCGGAGACGAGTTCTGAGTACCCCCCATCCGAGGAATCACCTCGTTGGAGGTTGCAATACGATCCAGAATGGCTCGCAATCACTCGCGTCTTCCATGGCTCCTTGATTGTTGGTGACCGGAGCGTACAGACGCCTCCTGATCTCGGAGAAGAGCATTATCTGCCCCTCATCGAAAAGGAGAGAGAATGGGTCGAGGAAAATATTGTCAGGGGTAAAAAGCTAGATGTTCCTTACAACTTCGAGATCACAGCACCGCCTTACGTGCCAGGCTCTCCCGAGATTGTTATCGACCAGCCAGAAGAGTACACCAGTCCCCAGACGGCGGCTTTCTGTGAACTTATGGGGCTTGCAAACGTTTGGGATGCCACAGATACAGAGAGGCGACAGAGGAAAGCGCAGGGACCACCAAAAACTGACCAACGATTCTCCGGTGGTGGCAGAGGTCGTGGAGGCGGCAGAGGCGGCAGGGGACGAGGAAGAGGGCAAGGTAGGGGCCGTGGAGGAAGATGGTGACGGAATTGAAGTTTATACACAGAGTAGATGAATTGCTGTATACAATCACAATATTAGAGCACAGGCATCCATCCTTGAACCGCTAATGGTTCGGCATATATTTTAAAGGATTCAATTTTAATTCGGATATTTTTTTTACCTTCCCGTCTTTCCGAAAACGCGTGACAAAAGATGCCATATTAATCCCAGTTTGAACAGCTGGGAAATTCAATCGTCAGATGCATGGGCTAGACTGGCACTGGCATCAAACTTACAGTATCTAACCTACCTACCTGGTAGGCGAACGAAGGGTGGGGTTTGTGGGATGACCAGGCTCCGTAGCAACCAAACCAATCAGGAAATAGAGTAAACAGTGCAACTGTCCTACGCCATCGATAACGTACAACTCAACCTTACCTATTGCACCTTTGCCCTATCACCCTCAGCAATAAGGTTCAGCCGCAGCCCCTTACCAAAACAATACACAAAGCACCATCCTAGCAGTTTACGATTCTGCAATATCGCATCTAATTATTCACCAGAAAGATTAGAGGTATCTGTCTCATATTACCCAGCCTTGTTTGTCTCCCTTCACTATAACCCATGATCGATTGCCCCGCTAACCGCTGGAATGCAATAGCATCGCAACTTGACCTTTGAGACCTCGTCGAAATCGCCGCTCACAATGGCTCAAGCCTTCTTAACTACCGTGTTAGTCTCTCTACATTATTCCCAAACACCTTAACCATGGAGTCCCCGTGTTCGTCGCCGCACACCGCCAGCATGTTTCGATACTTGAACCCAAAGTCGCTCTTGACGATGCAGCAGTTGGAAACGACCATTATACCTGTCTCCCTATCGGGAGAACCTCTGATGTTTGTGGATGAATTGACGCTTGCTAACCCGGGAACTCTGGTGAATAGTAACCAGCGGACGAGAAACCAGTTCCGCCCGCGCGTGGGCAAGGGCGGCTCGGCCAGTTATCAGTTGCGACAATATGCTGAGGTGACGCTTGGCGGTGGTAGTTTGCGCAAGGTTGTCAAGCTTCCGGAAGGCGAGGATGAGAACGAGTGGTTAGCTGTCAACAGTGAGTTTGCAAAAATTGATCTTTGTGGGTGGGCTTGGCTAATTTGATGGCTCAGTGGTGGACTTCTATAACCAGATCAACCTTCTCTATGGTGCCATCACCGAGTTCTGCTCACCACAGTCATGCCCTGAGATGAAGGCTACTGATGAGTAAGATTCCCCTAAGCCAAGGACAACTCAGAAACTGACTGGACTAGGTTCGAGTATTTGTGGCAAGACAATGAGAACTACAAGCGTCCAACCAAGATGCCTGCACCAGCATACATTGAGCAACTCATGTCATGGGTGCAGGCGAATATTGACAATGAACAAATCTTGCCCAGCAAGATCGGTAGGCATTGGATTGTTCCGTTGTCCTGGGAACTTACACTGATAGTCACCAGGCGTACCCTTCCCCAAATCATTCCCAGCACTGGTTCGCCAGATCTTCAAACGCATGTATCGTGTATATGCACACATCTACTGCCACCACTACCCCGTGATTCGTGAGCTCGGACTCGAGCCACACCTCAACACGAGCTTCAAGCAGTATGTGCTGTTTGTTGATGAGCACGGCCTGGCGAGTGGTAGAGATTACTGGGGTCCCCTTGGTGATCTGGTGGACAGCATGCTCAAGAGCGACTAGGAGAAGTTTGAGGGTGAGGGAACTGGTACAGGTACTGACACTTAGCAATTGGGAGTTTTGGGCGTTTGAGGCAAGTTTCTAGAGTGTAAGAAGCTGTTGGGCTGTATGATCATGATTGATAGGGAGCAGGTTGTTAGTCTCTGCGCCATTAGGGTTCCGCACTATAGTAGCTTGCATGTGCATTAACAAGAATGAGTCCTGAGGAATCAACAAGATTTCTTTTAGTATTCCAGAACTGATTGACCTTCTTTGATAGGAACTCAGGAGCCGAGAGTTGCAAATGTCTGATGACTACCTTATTTAATATCGGATATTGAGTTATGTAATCAGAAAGTGGATGCCTGGAACGGACGTAAGGCATCGAGCGCCCGAAAATTGCCGAGACCCCAGGCTAGCAACAACGTCCAAGTGAATTGAAGCCGAACATCAACCATCACACCCTTCTTCTCATCTCCCTCCTCCTCGCCCTCGTCCTCGTCAAAGCAGCCGCCGTCATGTTCTCGCGACAGGTTCTCCGCGCCGCCCGAGTCGCCGCTCCTCAGCGAGCCCTCGCCCTCCGAGCCGCCCCCGTCCGATCCTTCGCTGCCGCTGCCTCGACCGAAGTCAAGCCCCCGATTTCCGTCTTCGGCGTTGATGGCACATATGCTACTGCTCTGGTAATGATGCACCACCTACAATGAAGAAAGCACCGTACCTCGAATCTTTCATTTGCCAATTGGCTTCGTAGGCCAATTGCACTCCCCTCGTCATGACACAGAAACCTCAATTGGAATCGCGTCGTCGCTGACACGCAATTTTTTCTTTTGCGTCAATTTAGTACACTGCCGCCGTCAAGACCTCGAGCATCGACGCCGCTGCCGATGCCCTGAACAGACTCGGCGCTCTCATCGAGAAGGACCCCAAGCTCGCCACCGTCCTGTCCGCCCCTACCCTCACCGCGGCCGACAAGAAGGCCATCGTCCAGGAGCTCGAGAAGCAGATCAACACCAAGGACGAGACCGTCAAGAACTTCCTCGCCACCCTCGCCGAGAACAACCGACTTGGACTTATCCCCGGTGTTGTTGAGAAGTTCTCCTCCATCATCTCTGCCGCCCGCGGTGAGGTTGAGCTCACTGTTACCAGCGCTCAGGTACGTTTGGGGATATATCAATCGACATGGGTTGGAAGTGGGAAGCTACGTCACAGCATATCGATACTGGGCTTACGACAAGGATGGATGAACGGATGGATGTCATGGCATGGAACATGAAGGACAATGGACTGACATTGTTGTCACTAGGCTCTCGACAAGCGAACCCTCAACCGATTGGAGACTGCCGTCTCCAAGTCTGCCTACGTCAGCCAGGGCCAGAAGCTCAAGGTCACCAACGAGGTATGTCTAGACCATACCATCACCACGACTCAACTCCTAACCCCCTCCCCCAGGTTAACCCCGAGATTGTTGGTGGACTTGTCGTTGAGATCGGTGACCGAACCATCGACCTCAGCGTCTCTTCCCGCATCGCCAAGATGAACAAGCTCCTCACGGACTCTCTGTAAAACCACCAACATAGTATACAAACTCTATTTAGTGTCTCCTTTGCCTCGTCTCGTGGGATCCGTCACCACACAAAACTAGCTCTAAGCGGCTTGCCCGTCGGCTTCTGGGGCTTCTCTTCCGCCTGTTACTTTTTGAGTCCTCCGAGCCCAATTGCTGTTGTATCCCCGGGTTGGAGGAGAAGAATGGGGAGAGCGTCGATGGGAAGAATAGTGTAGGAGGGTGTGAACAGGGCATGCAATAAAGCAGTTCCCCAATTGAATTCTCTTTGTTCGGCGTGATGACTTTCAGTCACTCTGTCTGTCTGTTGTAAAAAGAAGAAGAAAAACCAATGATAAATGAATCTCTCTGACTGGGAGGACGAGCGCACACTTGATCGAAATTTTCACCCCAATCAAACAACTGGTTTTAGTGACTTGAACATGTTTCTCATATATTGCTATAATGTGATGTCATTGAATCTTTCTTCATCACAGAACAACGACAAGAAAGAACAACTCTGCTGTATCATGACTACTTGTATTGCTGAATGATATGTCTAAGCCCCGTAAACTCAGGATACCTTGCTACTCCAGAACAAGGCACAATTGGCCAGGCCTGCTTTTGAGAACGCCCAGTTACCTACTCCTTCCTTCCTCTCGACAACGCCAATCTTTCTATTCACCCAATAACCGCGCAAGTCTCCTATGCTTTGGTCTCGAACTCGTCATCATGCTCATAGTTGCCATCCTTTCTGTCATCTTTGTACCTCTCAAGCTGCTCGGAGACGTAGCTGTGCATGTGAGCATCGGCTTCAGTGCGCTCCCTGGCTCGATCCGGATCATCGTGATAGATCGAGTTGGTCACAGAGCGAGTATCATCGTCAAAGTCACTGCGGGCACCGATGGACCGAGCTGTGGATGACCGCCTGATGCGAGGCATACCAGAGTGAGGAACGCCTGTCTCGACGCTCCGATGGAAGATGTCGTCAAAGTAGTGACCCATGGCAATTGAAGGCGTGCGAGGAGTATGAGGAAGGCGGCAGTTGACGCTATAAAATGTTAGCAAGCTTGGTCATTACCAAAAGATCACACAAAACATACCCAGTATCATGAATCATGCGAGCAATCAATCCAGTCCATCCACACTGGTGAGTAGCCCCCAGACCACGACCGTTATCACCATCAAAGAATTCGTGGAACCAAAGGTAATCCTTCCAGTGCTCATCAAAGTCAAGACGATCATCACCGCCGTTGATGCTGCGTCTTCCGTCATCAGTACGGGCGAAGAGGTGCTGCAAACGGTGCTGAATCTCTTCAGATACCTTGCCCAGGTGCATGTAATCGCCACTACCAGTCGGGCACTCAACCTGAAAGTCTGGTCCGTAGAAGAGGAAGAACCGTTGCAGGGATTCCACAAGCAGGAAGTTGACGCAGAGCCAAATAGGTCCTCTCCAGTTACTGTTGCCGCCAAACAGACCACTATCTGAGTCACCTGGCACGTATCCAACGCAGAACTTCTGGCCATTTACATCCATGGAGAATGGGTTCTCCTTGTGAAACTTGGAGAGTGAGCGAATACCGTGGTCACTGAAGAACTCGTCCTCGTCAAGCATGCGCTTGAGGATCTTCTCCAATCGGTCCTTGCTCACGATGGACAACAGAATACGGTTGCCCTTACCTCGCTTTCGAATACTGGCCATGTTCCTCTCAGCGAGATCGCATCGGTTCTCGATGAACCAGTCAACTCTCTTCTTGAAAGAAGGGAGCCGGTTGATCAGCTCTGGTTCCAGAGTAATGGTCGCATAAAGAGGGATCAAGCCCACAAGCGATCGCACGGGCAGCTGCTGGATCCAGGGGCCACCCCAGGAAATGGCATCATAGTAGAAGCCATCCTCTTCATTCCATAGGGACTTTTCGTCCTTATGGCCGGTTCTGAAGGTCATCGCATCACTAATGAAGATGAAGTGCTCGAAGAACTTGGATGCGATATCCTCGTAGATTCGGCGATGCTTGGCCAACTCAAGAGCAATGTTGAGCATAGAAAGACAGTAGAACGCCATCCATCCAGTACTGTCGGCTTGCTCGAGTACACCGCCAGTGGGCAGAGGCTCTGAACGGTTGAATAAGCCGATGTTGTCTAGACCCAAGAAACCTCCTTCGAATACGTTCTTGCCATCGGTATCCTTACGGTTCACCCACCAGGTGAAGTTGAGAAGTAGCTTCTGGAATACGCGCTCTAGGAAGTCCAAGTCCTGACGACCATACATCTTGCGCTCGATCTTGAACGTTCTGAAAGTCGCCCATGCATGAACTGGGGGATTTACGTCACCAAAGTTCCATTCGTATCTGGAGACATGTTAGCACATGATGTTCTAGGGATTGAGAAGCAGAGCAAGTCACTTACGCCGGCAACTGTCCGTTGGGATGACAGTACCACTCTCGAGTGAACAAATCAAGCTGCTTCTTGGCAAAGTCGGGGTCAATCATGGCCAACGGAATACAGTGAAAGGCACTATCCCAAGCAGCAAAGAAAGGATACTCCCATGAGTCGGGCATGGATAGAATGTCGTCGCAGTGCATATGTTTCCAGGCGGAGTTCCTGATGTCTTTCCGGGAGGCTGGAGGAGGCGGCATAGTAGGGTCACCATTCGCCCAGTGATCCCAGATGAAGTGATAATGTTGCTTAGTCCACATCATGCCGGAGAAAGCTTGTCGCTGGATGTTACGTAAATCATCTGCCATGGGAAGAGGACTGAGCCTGTAGTAGAACTCATCGGCCTCCTCCTTGCGGGTCTCAATAACATCATCGAAGTCTTCCTCGTCGAGGTAGTTGTCGTCTCTCCTGGTAAAGCGGAATCGAACGACTTGGTCAGGAGTCAGTTGCAAATTTTGTAGCTTGGAATCAATGATACTTACCAGCACATTCGCCAGGGTTAACACCGCCATCTTCGTTAAAGTTGAACCATGCAGCACATTTTGTGCCAGTCTTGGCAGGGTTAACGGCCTCCTTCTCTCCGTCGACGATGTATCGATGGAACGCATCCTTGACATAGGGCTGCTTGTTCTTTTGGTCATAGAGGGCCTTGAAGTTGGTATCGTTCTCGGTGAACATAAATTCGGGCATCACATCATCGCCGCTGGAACCAACACCGGGTGAAGGGGAGCACAGAAAGTGTCGCTCACCCAAGCTCCAGTGGTTAGACTTGGCCACATTCTCGTCGACGTATTTAATTGAAGGCTTCTTCTCCTCTGGCTCTCGGCCCCAGCTCCAAGTGTTGCGGAACCAAACCTGGGGAATGATGTGGAGAGGCGCAGGATCCGGGCCTCGGTTCCAGGCAGTAACTCGGAAGAGGATCTCATCGGGATCATCGGTCTCTTTCGCTGTCTCAATGAAGATGTCCCAGTATCTGTCCTCGTCGAAGACGCCGGTATCGGTGATCTGGTATTCTTTGTCTTCCTTTCCTCGTCGAGCGTTTTCGTCGATCAGATCTTTGTAAGGGAACTTTTTCTGTGGATATTTGTAAAGGAATTTCATGTACGAGTGCTATCATGACTGGTCAGCTTTAGAGTGAGTTTGGGAAAGTGGTTGGAATACAGTCTAAGTAAAATCGTTAGCAGACCAGTTGAGTGAAAGTGAGATTGCGAAGATGACTGACAGGAGTGTTATCGACGTGGAAGTGAGCCTCTTTCACACTCTCGCCATGGTTGCCCTGGGGATTTGAGAGGCCAAAGAGACGCTCCTTGAGGAATTCACTGTAGATTCATTAGCAACCGTGGTTCATTGCCCATCTGTGACAATTAACTAACTCTTCCTCGTTCCAGAAGCTGAAGCCGATATTTTGGTAGCCGTGTGTATCGCAGACACCAGCGATACCGTCTTCACCCCATCGGAATGCGCGCGAGCGAGCGTGGTCGTGAGGGAAGTCTGACGTAACTTGTTAGTGCCGCTAATGAGATGCGACATTGAAAATGGTGACTTACGGCTCCAGGCGTCTCCGTCGTGGCTGTAATCCTCTCGGACTTTGCGTTGGTTAGCAATTGACTTATCATGACTGGTCCTGGTTGACCTCTGTCAGAATCACATGCCTGTAGCCCATTGTCTCTCAGCAACGTAAGGGCCCCATTTCTTCCAGTATTTGGTGCGATCGCGATCCTCCTTGAGGCGTCTCTCTTCCTCGGTGAGGTATTCGTGACCGTCATGGACAACCATGGCTCAGAATGAAGCTCGACGAGAGCTCGACGAGGGGCGGGAAGCACGGGCGACGATCGACGAGGGGTAGCAACGGTTTACTTTGGTGGGGGATGATGAGGTCAATTGGAGCGTGTGGGGAAGCGGAGAGGGGAAGAATAACAAGTAAAGGATGAAAGGATGATGGCGAGGAGCTTCGGGAGTGTAGGTACAGTAAGTCTCCTCGGGCGAGGAGAGGATGAAGAGAACAAGACGAAGAGGAAGAGGAGGTGAAAGGTTAGAAGAAAAGAGACCAAGTAAGAAAAACAGCTCTCTCAACGTTAGTCCTTAGCACCCTACCTAGGTATGTACCAAGAAAGCGAGACAGACAAGACACACGGGATCGACGATGGTGGGTAGGATCAAGAATGATAGTCTCGGTTGTGCCTGAGGCTTGGGCTAGTTTGGCCGTCTTTGCTCTCTATTGTGGCTTCCTCCTATCTCGTTGAAGTTGATTTTTTTGTTCCTGGCTTTCCTGATAACCCAATGATAGCACATGGCACATGGTTCGACGAGGACCGCTGACCAACCGATTGTATCAGCGGCCGCTGCATATCCTCCGCTGTTCTCCAAACATGGGTATTTGTCTCTAGATTGGTACTAGACCTGCCAGCTCTTGCAGTAGAGTGACATTGAACTCTACGTTTAGCAACAGGCGGTTAGACATGGACCTGGCTCTTCCACTCCACCAAGAACACCATCATCGGCCATCACTCGGCGGGCTCACAGTTGGATGAGAGCACTACGGTCTTGTCTGGTATGAGAATGCTCCGTCAACAAGAGAAACACTGCATGATACACAAGAAGAGAAACAATCTTGTCATGTTACACATAATTTCTCTCATACGAGAGTCGTGAAGCGTTCACTGCAGAGACAGCTTCTACATGCCGGTGAAGCATGGCGTTTGCATGGTGGCGTTTCATAGTACCTAATCCGCAACGCTAAAAAGCTTCCTGAGGTTTTTTTATGCGGTAATGACGTATTTCCAGCAAGGAACAAAAAAGTTGAGCGCTGTTGTCAGAATCAAGGTTCTGGACCATGTTCTCTCATGAGAGCATAATATGACAAGTCCTATTTTTGGTAGACTCGAGTCAAGGGAAATCGATAGAATCTACAAAATCAAGAGATACCAATAGGATGCGGATAGAGTTTTTTCGGTTTACCCAGCTGGGGAAATCTTGGCTGGGGAAGGTCAGGATTCTCTCATATTATCCTTGTCGTCTCCAAACTTGTGCCCCATAGTTACATACGTGTTGCCCAGCTGCAGATGCGAGCATGTTGGAGATCCGTTACCTACCATGGATACGAGTCATATCATATGTAATAACAACAAACACAACGTTGTGACAGCATATATAACCTCAATATAATTAATTGTTGGCTGTTATCAGCTGAGCTTTGATACCAGTACGATGTCACGGCAGTCAATTTTTTACTACGGACGATTTTAATTCACTATCGAGAGGGTTGATCATAATATCAACATGTTGGGGCCTTTTTGCTATGATTACTTTCCGTAAAGGAGCTTTCTCTGAGATGATGAACTTATGATATTTACTTCATCGACTACTAATCGAATGGATTCAAAATGGACGCCTTACTGACGGATTCAAAACAAACATAGCAACCCAACTCTAAGTCCAATCTCAAATCCCCATCTGTTTCATTCACCACCCTGCTTAGTGTTACTGAATACCCTGTATCGAGAAGTCGAGGTGCAACCACTGTGGGTTATATATCAAGTGTGAAAATGAGTATACAAACACTCGGTATCTGTGCCTGTGTCTAAGTATATTGCCTAGGCACAGAGAGAAGTACTGGATGAAATTGAGGATGGTAAAATCGCCTACTGCCTGAAACTATTGCGTTGCTGGATACAAATATCGAAGCCAGCCTCATCAATATTTACGACAAAACCATACAGATTCTCGAATCCATCTTTATTCCCGAAGACAACCACAATCACATGAAAAAAGGACTCAATTTCGGAACGACATCAAAAGCTCGAGGTTCCAGGGTAGACGATCCACTAACGCGATCTCCCATGATCCCCTGCTAGGGGCAACTCATGATGACTTCTCTCCGAAAACTCCGATCCTTGTTGATAAGCCTCAGGTCACGGTTAATTGCAATAGCCTTGTGGTAAACGTGCATGCCCAGTCAGCTGTGCCGTTGCAAACGACACGGCGCCTGTTCCTGAAAATGACGTTAAGCCACCTGTGTCGAGAGAGAAATCATTGGACCAGGACCATCCCCGGTGGCACCTAAAGGCTCACCCAGGTACAGAAGAGCTGCCCTGCTTCAGAAATCGCCAAGCTTGTGCCAACTACGCCTCGCCTCAACAAGCCTCATCCCCATCGTCAGATGCCTACTCCGCCACCATAGGCTTCGTGGCTGTCTTGTCAATTCGTCGTCACCTTCGTTTATTTGCCATCTGGCGATCGTTTTCCCATATCAATTATTAAAGCTGGTTTTCAATTACAACATTTTCATGAACTTCTCTCGAATTCCGAATTCCGTCTCATACCGCCTAGGTTTTACATACATCTGTCTGAATTAAGCTAGCGACACTCGATAACACGTTCACTATTCCACCCGACACCTTTTTCTTTCCTTGATTATTCTTCAAAATTAAGTCTCGGACACAAAAAGAATACAATGTCTGACGCTATATCATCATTTCTCCGGAGGGTAATTGTCGAATCTCCGCCTGGAGAATGGGCTATGCGCCAGCTTCGCGAGCTGCTCATTGGCGCCCTCAAGCAAGGCCCTATTCCTCAACATGTTTCTTTTGAGATGGATGGCAACCGACGATATGCTCGAAATCATAGAATGGAGACCGTAGAGGGTCATCACCGAGGATTCGAGGCGCTGGCTAGGGTATGTTTTCCACAATCCCGCCATTGTGCGACGTGCTAACGTGCAATATCTAGATCATGGAAATTTGCTACAAGTCCGGAGTCAAGGTCGTGACTGTATACGCCTTCAGTATTGAGAACTTCAACCGACCAAAATATGAAGTGGAGGGTCTGATGGAGCTGGCCAAGATCAAGCTGGAGCAGCTAACAAAATATGGCCATATCCTCGACCGTTACGGTGCCCGTGTGCGCGTCTTGGGCCAGCGCGACATGATCCGACCCGACGTTCTTGAAGTGGTCGACAAGGCTGTCGCGAGAACTAAGCACAACAACAAGTCAGTTCATTGCACCAGAGGAGCGAACCAATTGCTGACGCGTATCCAGGGCCGTTCTGAACATTTGCTTCCCATACACCTCCCGAGCCGAGATCACATCCGCAGTGAAATCAACAGTGCAAGAGTTCCTCGCTCCCACACCTCCTCGAAGCACGCCCTTCTCCCCATCTCGAATTCGACAGAAGATCCTTTCGCGCCAGCTGGACGGTCGCGAGGGACTGCCTACAATCCCGGATGTCCTTCCCGAAGAGGTCGAACCATTAGATGGAGATGATGCCAAGAAAGACAGCGATGGAGATTCCTCATCGCCCACACTGCAACCCGACTCCCCTCCTCGCCTTCGCGCAAGGAACAGCGCTGCCAGCCTTTCGGGCTTACCGAACCCCGAAACAATCACAGCCGAGACCCTGGACAAGCATATGTACACTGCAAACGACCCGCCCCTAGATATCTTTGTACGAACCAGCGGAGTGGAGCGCCTTAGCGACTTCATGCTTTGGCAATGCCATCAGGATACACAGATCTTCTTCATCGATACTTTGTGGCCTGACTTCGACCTCAAGGACTTCATCTGGATTCTGCTCGAGTGGCAATGGAGACAAAAGCAGAAGGATCGCGACGAGGCAGTGGTTCGGCCTTCTTCTGTTACAGCGTGATTTGATTATGGTGGCAGTGATACCCTGGTTGTAGAAAATCCAAACAGCCTTGATCATAAGTGGTCTTGCGATGGTTTGAGAAAGGCGTGTGAATTTGAAGATTTTGGTGTTAGTTTTGCTGGGGTTAGTGAGCGGTAGACTTTGATACGCTCATCATATCATTTTCTTTGTTTGTACAAGATAAGCTTGTTTGCGTCCGTTCTACACTGCTTCTAGATTGGTTCTTTGTACTAAACAGATATTTCATCACCGATGGATGTCATGTTATGACGGAATTGCTATCGATAGTGATACCCCACGCGGCTTAGGAAATTCCCCCATGATCAATATCTGCTTAACCGCTAAAGACTTGAGCATTGTATTCAAACATGGAACTGAGATTGGAGAAGACAGAAGCATTGTCTTTGAATTCGACGTAGTTGCTAACTTGGAGACTAATCTGGTTGAATGTCAACATTGATCTCAGTTGCATCATTGCCTTTTTTCGTCAAGGCACTCCGTCATCGGGGGCTGGTTTCTCCGGGGCTGCGGGTCGGGTCATGTAAGTCTCTGTAACCCCCTAGAGTTATAGGTAGCATGTACAGTAGGCGCCACGGCATTCGCAGCGCTGAGTCTCCAAAATCGAATGGGAGCCTAGTGGAAGACAGACAGCCAGCCCATCCATCCAATCCATATCCCATCCCGCTTTCGTTTCTGCTACTACGCGTGCTCTCTTTTCTCCCCTCCTCATTATACACAGATTCTTCTCACCACTTATGGCACCAGAGCGCAAAATGACCTAGCCTTTTGTTTTCTACCTGGCCCATACCAACTCTTACTTGCCTATTTACTTCCTGTTCACATCATAGCTCTCTCTTGAATCAAACTTTCTGCCGCCAGCTTCGTCCCGCCGTCTAACCTCGAAGTGATCGACCGAGCCGCCTCAGTCCTCTCTCTCCTCTTTCGCGTTTTCCACCATGAAGTCGGCCAAGGCGCCCGCGGCGGAGAACTCGTCGCACCGCCGGTCGCAGCCCGTCCGTCAGACTCGTACGAACCCTTCGCGAAGCATCACGAACTTGGGTCGTTCTGGTGGTGCTGGTAGAGACTCAATCGGCGGTGCCGAGCAACCCATCGACATTTTCCCTGCGATTACACACTTTGCCGATGCCATTACTGCACTCCCAAAGGAACTCGTTCGGCATTTTACACTCCTCAAGGAGGTCGATGCCAAACTTTTCACCCCCGAAGATCAGCTCTTCCGACTTGTTGAAGCTGCCACCAACGCTCCTGTTCCCGAGGCACGTCCGAACAACGAGGCATCCAGCGCCAATGCTCCTGGTTCGGCGCCTATGAGTGCGCAGAATAGCTCAAGTGGTATTGCATTCAACAATAGCGTCCAGAGCGTACCCTCAGTCGATGAATCGAACAAGGATGCTGTTTTCGACCCATCCAATCTTCCTCGTCGTCACCTTTTTCGTCAGACCGCGCTCAAGATCCAAGAAATGCTTGTCTCGCTCGAAGAAAAGAACCACGTTATCTCGACAGCCAACGAAGCACTCGAAGCCCAGCTCACTCGGATTGAAGATGTTTGGCCTCACCTAGAAGGCGAATTCAGTGACGAGGCCAAATGGGGAAGCACCACACATTGGGCATATCCCGAAAATCGCTTCTCCAAGGCCTCTCATGTCGATCGAACACGGCGTGACGGCGCCGCAGCCATATCTGCCGCTGCGCAGGCCCTTGCTGACGAGGCAGCCGCTAGAAGCGATGCTCGCAAGCAGGCTGTACAAGCAAAGAAGAATTCGAGAAATCACAACAATAATCATAACCACTCTAATACTCATAACCACGATTCGGACGGAGACGACCATGACGGCAAACACAAGCCTGAAGCTCCAAAGAAGACAGCCAAATCGCGGAAGACGGCGACAGCGACAGTGACAGCGACAGTGACAGCGACAGTGACAGCGACAGCTACGGAAACTGCCAATGTCGGACTGGGCATTTCTACGGCTGCGACTAACAACGGCAACCCGCCACAGAAGCGACGCAAAGTTGAAAAGACGACTAATGGTGCTGCGGCGACAACAGAGCGTGCAATGAGCTCGGTTTTTGGAAATGCTGCACCGAAGGCAAAGACAACAAGTCCTAGAGCAACTCCCGCACCCGAAGCACCTAAGAAGAGAAAAGCTCTCCCTTCAGGAAGCGGCCAGTCCAAGAAGAGGTATATCCCAGATTCTGTAGGAGATGCTCTGAAGACAGTTTCTAACATGGTGAACTGTAGCAGAAACGGCGCAACTGGTTTATCCAATTCGGTCAACTCGTCGCCCGTGATCACAGAGCTACCTGAGCCAAAGCTACCCCCTGTTCGCGCATCGCCAGTACCGATTCCTACTCCAAACCCGGCTCGGACTCGTTCGCGACAGAACTCAATACAGACTGTTAACACGGATAGCAACAAGGCAAGGCCGACATCATCGGCTTCTAATAAACCCAATGGCAACGCAGCTAGCACGCCAGCCGCTGGAGCTCCAGCAGTTAGTGCACTTCGCAACGGTGCCGAACCCAAGACTCCAAAGGAGACGAGTGCACCGATCAAAATCGAAAATCCTAAGAAAGAAGCCGAGAAACCAGAAACTGCGCCAGCGCCTCCGGCACCTACTCCTACCACCACTGCCACCATCTCCACCACCACTACCGCCGCAACCACCAGTGCTGCTACGACTGGCAGCAAGAAGGACACCAAAAAGCCGGAGGAGAATGATCGCAAGAGCGAATCGCTACCACCAGTTCCACAGACAGCCACAGTCACAACGAAGAGTGGACGCGCCAGTAAACCATCAACGCCAGCATTGGCAACGTTCCGAGAAGCAGTACAGCCCCGAGCACGCTCATCGAGGAACAATGACGGAACGGGTACTGGAAAGAAAAACCAGAAGAAAGCTGTACCTACCATTCATGCAGCTGTTGCGGCTCAACTGGCCGAAGAAGATACGAACAGCAGCATGCAAGGGGACGAAGATGACGGCGATGTTGATGCCGATGAGCCAACATACTGTTACTGTAATGGGGTCTCGTACGGCGAGATGGTGGCTTGCGATGCTGTTGAGTGTCCTCGCGAATGGTTCCATTTGGAGTGCGTAGGACTGAAGGTCGCACCGACATCAACAGGTAAGTTGCTGCAAGAGAGGACTGAACTATCAGACGAACTAAACGCTAACTTGTTGTAGCGAAATGGTATTGCGAGGACTGCAAGGAACGCCTCAAAGCGGGAGGTAAAAAGGCCAATGGTCGATAGAGGTCAGGCGACATTTGCGTGCCGCGAGTTACGGACCAGTCACGATGGCCTCATTTGAAAACCGACGATTGGTTCTAAAGCGAATTGCACAGCCCATAGACTGAACGGGCGAATGTATACGACAGACACATATGGCGTTTCCTTTGTTTCTTGGGATGGCGGTGGACGCGGTCATACAGTACCCGATCCTTGTTTCTGGTGTTCTCAATGGTTGAGGGAGGTTTTGTTGAACCGAGGGTTATGCTATCAAGTTCTCATCTGGAAGCGCAGGTGCTGTATAGGGACTGGGACTATGCGTCCAGGTGTTATTCTCAATTCTATAGAAAGCGTTGTAGTGTAGCGGGCGAAGGTGCGAATATGGGTGGAGAGTCAGGGGCAAAATGCGGGGGAGTTTGAGGGGTGTACTCCGTATATTGCATTGCATTACTTACACTGGCCCCCGCCTGGGGCGGAATGAATACACCGTTGGATTTGACCAATGGAAGCACTTGCTTGAAATGGGTTAGTGATGACCGGATGAGGAGAGGCGAAGAGAAGAGCGGGAGCCCGGGGAAATGTCACGATGTTTGGGCTGGAGCTGATGGCGGTTAGGTACCTAGGTTGTGCTCAGTGTTGAGATTACAGCCACCCCAGCCGAGCTTGATACCAAGGTTCGAGGGTGGTCCAGCCATGGTCACGAGGTTCACGATGCAGACCGCTAAGAGCAAAATGTTAGGTAATTGATTTTCTGAGCCGCCAGAGTGCAAGGGGTAGCTTTGATGCATTGGCCAACGGCAGAGGGCGACAAGGGGGAGCTTCGATTATTCTGGTGGTTGTGAGGCTTGCAAGTGCTCCTTGTCCGCGGTAGCGAAGCTAAGATCTGCAACTGTTGAGAAGCAAAGTAACTAGGCTATGTAAGGAAAGTAAGGGGAGAGAAGGGACGCGAGAAGAGAGAAGAGAAGGTGTTTAGAAAGGTTTCGAGCTCAACAATGTCACACGGAGATGGAGGTTCCGGGGGTTCGGAATTTGGAAGGGGGTTGGTTGGTTATTAGTCAGAGAGACAGTGGGAGTCAAGTGACGCGTTGGAAGAGTGATGGAAAGTGAAAGTGACAGGCAGATCCGGGTCATGACGTTAAGGAAAATCCGGGGTAAATCTGTCCCTCTTAATGGCTGGTGTCTTTTTTTGTCTGCTCCCATCTTCGCCCTTTTACCTCTGGGGGGTGCGGCTGCGGGTACGCGGCGCTTATAAGCTGTAAGTGTCCCGGCCGCGCTCCGAGTCCACTGGCGCGGAGAGGATCACGTTATTACACTCTCATGATGATATATTCGTAATCGAACACAGATCTGGAATGTCTTGACGATGGTGCCGAAATCCGGACATGATTCCCAGAACCTGCAATGGTGTTGCACAATGATGGTATTGTGAACCTCCTTTTCTGAATGATGGCGATCTTGGTTGGCATTCAACAACCTAGGTATTAAGGGGCCTCAGTCTGGAGTGCATATTTGATGAGGCGGTGTCTATCCTATATCATCTGGAGAAACAGCCGATATAGCTTAATTACACGATATTCCGGGGGACAAGCTGAGCAATCTCATCTAGGTCAGACACCATGAGGCACGTGCAACAGCTGAATCGCATGTTGCCAGGATGCTGGTCGTACTATGGCATATCATATGGTCAGTGTGATTCAGGAACGTGGTATGTTTCTTGGCTGTCTGTGCTTAGCAATTGGGGGTTGTTCAAGGCTGTTGATATTGGGCTGAGGTTTCGGGATACTAATAACTACCGTACAATATTAGCGTGATTGGTCTCTGTTGTTACCACTGAAAATAGGACCCCGGCTGACATGTCTGGTCCCTCGGCGGCTGGAGTCGGTGTTCGTCTCCGTGGTCGGTCTCGGCCTGGCGTGCTTAAGCTCCAGTTGGCGTCGACTAGGGCCGGAGGAAACGGGGTGCCGGTAACGACGATGCCCACTTGAGAGGGTAATGTTTACTTGAAAGGAAACCTTCTAGAGGATCTGAAATCTGGGGACCGGCATCTTTGCCGGTTCTCGAAGGAAATGCCTCTCTTTTACGTATCGTTAACATTTTAAATTCTCTCAACTTTGTCTTCTCTGGCGGGATCTGTGTCTCGAGGTAGTTCGAGCATGGGTGCGGCGTTGTTCGATTGGGAGTGGTAATAAGCCGGCGGTGCAAAGCGGGTAAGGTATCTTGAGGCAAAGATACTCTTTTCGTACCGAGGGGTGTTATGCAGCGCCTCAAACTCTGCTGTTTTAAGACGGCCCTTGTGACCTGAGTGGCCACTGTACGCTAAGTATAGTAGTAATGTCCCTTTTTTCGCAAAAAAGGTGTCGTTCTGGGGGCTTCTAGCTTGGGGGGTCTAGAAGAAACGGATGCTTAGAAAAGGCCATTGCCGGAATCGCGTTGCTGGTCTCCCGACGTGGCCGACATTCTTTAGGTCACGAGGATCTCGGCGAATCTGTCAATATTATGTGATTTATTAATTTCGAGATCTGGGGCTTTTTGATGCAATTCCTGTGAAACGAAGGCGGGGTTGTGTTGTTTCTATTACTCTACAGGTGCAGCTGTCCATTCGCTGACGAAGGATGTCATTATATTACGTTTTGCTACGTTACGTTTGGTTGTTGAACTGTAGTAAGAATCCACTGGCTGGCTCAGGGAAAAGGTTGTCTTGCATAGAGGAGGAGTACCTGTTAGATACCTTAGGTAGGTGGAAGAGCCTGGTCCGCGGAGTTTATAAGTGCAAGTTCGTATAAGTGACATGGTCTTCCATGTTGCAAGTTGTACAGCATACTCCGTATACATACGTCAAATGAATACATGAAGACGCAATGCAAGATTCTGGGGTAAGGCAAGGAAGGACATGACTGACTGCCTGCACTGTAGAAACATCTGATGGTCAGCAAGATGATGTGCAATTTGACGTGTTGTTGCCAAGACGAGGTTCGACAAAATCAGCAGACGGACAAGCAAAGGCAGCTGGGCAGTTGATTTTTTCTGTTAGTCTTGGCTTCTCAGCGAGGTCGTTCTCATTACCAAATCTCGACTTGCTTCGTCCAATCGAATGAGTGGCACACCTCTTTTTTTTCTTTTAGGCCGATCCGGCGTTAGCGGCTGCAGCGAAATTCTTTTCTTTGTTTGGACATTGGATCTCTGAGCGGCAACGGCTTTTGACATCTCATTACTCGCTAATAATTCATCATTGGGCGGTTCTCTTCAGAATGGATGGATACTTGGTGAGCTGCGACATTCATCCTTGACTGACCGAGATGTCATGATGGAACATGGCGTCGACTGTGACTGTGACAGTCCAGGTAATGAATGAATGAATGAATGAATGAATGACTGTGACAGACAAGCCATGGTGTCGTGTCGAATGCTCACCTGACGTCTCCAGACCCGAGAAGTCCATCCAGTCTTTGATTTCTATTACCCAATATTGTGCGATCCCGAGCTAAACAAATGCCCCGTGCATGAGTATGAGGTGCCAAACACCAACACCAACGTCCCTGGACTGGCCCCAGTGGCGCCGCTCCTTAGCCTCTTTTTCTTACTTACTGTTGCTCATCGTTCGGGGTTCGCCTTGAATCTTGCCTTTTCCCTTCCTTGTCCTGCTTGTCTCGTCTCGGTCTTGGGTCTTGGATCCCTTTCCCTGGCGTTTGGACCCTCCGGTCCCCGTCATGAGGTCCCCATTGAGGTCCCGTCTCTATGTAGTTCCATTACCCATTCCTTGTCCTAGTCCTAGTCATAATAAATGGTCGTTGTACTAGACTAAACTTCATGGAGTTGCCTCGTGGAGTCGTTCGTTCGTTTATAACTATCCCCAAGCCCCCCCAAGCCCTGATGCGCGAGTCGCTCTGTTTCTTGCTTTATCATTCCAGATTATTTTTGACGATAAGAAAGTATCCTCTGACCTTTTAGATCTTATCTCTTGGTCGGTCATCATCCTCTCCGAGTATCGCAAACCATTTCGTCATCGCTTCTCGCCGCCCTCTATCGGCCTAAGCTTAACAATACCTACTACAGACAGCGCCGTATAGCAACAAAGACTCCGGATCCGGTGGCTCATAGAACGCCACTGCTATTTCGTGAATATTCTTTTTATTCGAGCCTGATATTTTTGCCAACCGTTTGGTTGGCGATCTCATTCCTACCTAGCCTGCCTACCTAGACTATTCCCACCTGACAATTCCGTCCTCTCTCGCTGAGGTCGGCCATTGCATATCTTTATATCTTTAATTGAATGGCCCTCCCTCTTAGCCCCACGCACCACGCGGTGCCTCAGTTTGACCTTTCTGCTCTGCTCAAGGCCAAAATGTCACGCCCCGAATCTCCCAACAGCAACAGCGACAAGACTGCACGATCGTCCTTCTCGTCTGTCCGAGAGAACGATGATGGCCTAGCCCAGACTTTCACCCGCTCAAAGATTTCCTCCTACACTCAAGGGCCGGAAGAGGTATTCGATGAATCACCCTCACCCTCCGCTGAGATTGCACAGCCGTCTTTTCAGGCTCCTCTGACGCAGCCTCACAGTCGGCTTCATGGCTTCTGGTTCCCCGCGGACAACTTTCGCGGATGGAAGCAGATCCCCATCAAGGGCAAATCCGCCAGCCGCAGCTGCGAGGATCTTCACAAGCTATCCATGACATGGAGCTCTCCAGCACCTCCCGCCGTCACTGAGAAGGCTTCACCCAACAGCTACCAGACCGGATCTTCTCCTCTCGAGAGACTTCCCAGCGAAGTTTTGGGTACGTAAACTTGCGCGCATCGCATGCCAAACAGTTCATGAACCCTGCTGAACCCCGGTCCCAATTATATGACACACCTTGTACTAACATGTCGATCACAGGTGCCATTATCGACCTTCTCGTCATCGAGATCCCTCCCAACGGCCTTACACCACGAAATGCCGACCTTATGGCTCTTCTTCTTACTTCGCGATCTATTCATGCTGCGACTCTCAACACACTCTACCGTCACATCACGATTCCTCACTCTCGCATCTTCCGAAAGTTCCTCGCAACCATCACTGAGTACCCCGCGCTCGCATCTATTGTGCGGCGGCTCGACTTCAGCCACTTTAACCCCTCCACCATCTTCTCTACTGCCAGCGAGAGAGCCCAGACTCGAAACCTGACTTCCGAGACCCTCTACAAATGTCTCGAGCTAACCCCATACCTGCAGGAGTTCCTGGCGCAAGAGTATATCGATGAAGATCTTGGACCCGATGTTATCAAGAAGCTCTTCTTTGAAATGCCCCGGCTCCAAGCCATCGACTTTTGCGGCTGCTCCTCTCCTTCTTTCAAGAATTCGTTCACTAGCCTCCTCCAGGCTCAGTGGCCCGATTCTTTGACTCTTACACGTATTTCGTTCCACAAGTGCCTGAACTTGCCAGGCTCCGTCTTCGAGGCCATCCTACCTCGACTTGAACGAGCTACTCACCTCGATCTCGCTGGAACCAGAGTGACCGACAAGGCGTTGCAGAGCTTGCCTGAGACGGCAAGACTCACACACCTGAACTTGGCCAAGTGCCGAGAGTTGACCTCTGAAGTTGTTGTCAAGTTTGTCACAACTCATCCCGCGATCATCCAGACCATCACTGTCCTCAGCCTTGCTACCAATGCCAGCAGCCACCTCCTGCTGGGCAAGGCGGATGTTGATGCTATCCTTCCCCGACTGCCCCCTACCCTTCGATCGCTGAGTCTCAAGGGTAGTAGAATGGATCCTTCCCAGATACCTCTTCTCACCCCTCTGGTCCAGCATCTGGAGGAGCTTGCTATCGGCCGAGGCCTCGATCTCCGTGACATCCACCAGCTCCTGTACCAAGCCCAGGAGTGGATTCCTCACACTCTCCGATACCTCGATATCTCCGACCTGGACACTATCATCGGTAGTGCCAGCGCACTCCTTACCCCCGCCTCCGCCCCGCTGCAGGTTATCGAGCTCGAAGAGCGCGCATACGAGCGAGCGGCCAAGGCTAAGAAGAACCTTGAACGTGCAGGATGGACCCCTAAGGAGTTCGGAAGCCGGTACTGGCTAGTCCGCTTGAACACCGACGGAGCCTCTCTCGACAGCGGCGCCCGGTGGTGGAAGCTGGGCGCTGAGAGCTGGGGCATGAGGAAGATCCCGGTTGCGGAGGCCGACGTCGGAGGCATGTATGGCACGTTCATGTTCGGCCGAAGGCTGTAAAATGCCAATCTCCGACACCAGTTGCACGGATCTCTCTACTCTCATATCATTGTTCTAAAGGTGTTATGGTTTGATTATATGGATAGATTCGGATTGCATATTGATTTGATATCCTGGCGCACAGCGGTCAAAATTAGCGATAAAAGCAAAGTCATTTTGATGGAAAAAAGCGTTCTGAAGCATGGATATGGCGAAGGAAAACGTGTAGATAATCAATAATGACTTTCATGAAATGATTAATCTTTAAGTGGTATAACTGTGAATGTATGGATTGTGTGAGCAAATAATCTCTGTTGCTGCTTTTCTAGTATGATGGATGGCTGTCTGTATCTGCTTGCAAGAAGTTATACTAGGGCCTCAGCCTATCAGAATTTAGACTATGCATGTTCAACCACTTCGAGACTATGCAATTTATAAATATGCGGAAGTTACCATTGATCTTATCTTTGGTCTAAGAAGGGGAGATAATATCGATATCGATAACCTAACTATTCTTAACCTCAATCAATCTCGCAGCTTTCCCGTGTGGCATAAAGCTTAATGTGGCGTTGGGATGCCGGTGGCTGGACGAGATCACGTGGCATCCAAAACCGGAACAACCAGGGGCCGTGGCAAGAACAGCCTCCTGCGACGTAACCGCGCCAAAGCGTGCCTTGCTCCTTGAATAAGCTCCAACTTCAACGACATATACAGCTTTGGTGCTCGACAGCATCATGGCTCCTAAACCGGATACCCCGTTCCGCTCTGCGGACATGAGCATGGTACAGCTCTATGTCTCTAATGAAATCGGTCGCGAAGTCGTTACGGCCCTCGGCGAGCTTGGTCTCTGCCAATTCCGCGATGTAGGCAACAATCCATCAATTCTTGCATCAAGAATCGAGGCTAATCCATCGGTACATCATGCAGCTTAATGAGGATGTCAGCGCATTCCAACGCACTTTTACTCAGGAGATTCGACGACTCGACAATGTTGAGCGACAGCTGCGTACGTCATTCAAAGGGATCCACCACGAACATACAAATCTAACACATTGCAGGATACTTCTACGCTCAGATGGACAAGATCGGAATCCCCCTCCGAAAGCTGGACCTTGACGTTGAGCGACTTGCGTCTCCCTCAACTTCCGAAATTGACGAGCTTGCTGAGCGAAGCCAGAAGTTGGAACAGCGAGTTTCTGCCCTGAACGAGAGCTACGAGACCTTGAAGAAGCGCGAGGGCGACTTGACCGAATGGCGATGGGTCCTGCGTGAGGCCGGCAGCTTCTTCGACCGCGCCCACGGAAATGTCGAGGAGATTCGCGCTTCTACTGACAACGACGATGCTCCTCTTCTGTCTGACATCGAGCAAAATCAGGGTGGCCCCGATGCCGAGCGTTCTTTCTCTGGCATGAACATTGGCTTCGTCGCTGGTGTCATTGCTAGAGACAGAGTCGCCTCCTTCGAGCGTATCCTCTGGCGAACTCTGCGCGGTAACCTTTATATGAACCAGTCTGAGATTCCCGAGCCCTTGATCGATCCTACCAACAACGAGGCCATCAACAAGAACGTCTTCGTTATTTTCGCCCACGGCAAGGAGATTCTCAACAAGATCCGTAAGATCTCCGAGTCCATGGGTGCTGATGTGTACAATGTCGACGAGAACAGTGATCTTCGACGTGACCAGATTCACGAGGTCAACAACCGACTGGAGGATGTACAGAACGTTCTACAAAACACCCAGGCCACTCTTCAGGCAGAGCTTAAGCAGATCTCACAGTCGCTGTCTGCCTGGATGGTTCTTGTCGCCAAGGAAAAGGCCGTGTATAACACACTAAACAACTTCTCCTATGATAGTGCTCGGCGAACTCTCATTGCCGAAGCCTGGGTACCTACCAATGATCTTCCCCTGATCAGGACGACCCTTCAGGACGTTACTAACAGAGCTGGCCTCTCCGTCCCTTCTATTATCAATAAGATTCAGACCAATAAGACGCCGCCCACTTACCTGAAGACCAACAAGATCACCGAAGGTTTCCAGACTATCGTCAATGCCTATGGTACCGCCACGTACCAGGAAGTCAACCCGGCCATTCCTGTTTTTGTCACATTCCCTTTCCTATTCGCTGTCATGTTTGGTGATTTCGGCCATGCCATTATCATGCTTTCCGCTGCTCTTGCTATGATTTACTGGGAGAAGTCCCTGAAGAAGGTTAGCTTCGAGCTGTTTGCCATGATCTTCTACGGCCGCTACATTGCTCTGGTCATGGCTGTTTTCTCCGTTTTTACCGGTCTCATCTACAATGATGTCTTTTCGATGTCCATGACTCTCTTCGAGAGTGCTTGGGAGTTTAAGAAACCCGAGAACTATACCAACACTACAAGCATCGTTGCCACTCTGAGGGAAGATGGTCACCGTTACCCCTTCGGTTTGGATTATGCATGGCATGGAAGTGAGAACGACCTCCTCTTCAGCAACAGTTTGAAGATGAAGATGAGTATCCTCCTAGGCTGGGCACACATGACCTACTCGCTCTGCTTCTCTTACATCAACGCTCGCCACTTCAAGAAGCCCATTGACATCTGGGGCAACTTCATCCCTGGCATGATCTTCTTCCAGTCCATCTTTGGCTACCTGGTTATTTGCATTGTTTACAAGTGGTCTGTTGATTGGCTGGGCACTGGCCGCCAACCTCCTGGACTGCTCAACATGCTTATTTACATGTTCCTCCAGCCTGGAACCATTCCTGAGGGCGAAGAGCTTTACGCTGGACAGTCTGTTGTCCAAGTCATTCTCTTGCTCTTGGCTTTCATCCAAGTCCCCATCCTCCTCTTCCTCAAGCCTTTCTATCTTCGATGGGAGAACAGCCGTGCTCGCGCCAAGGGTTACCGTAGCATAGGTGAAACGTCCCGAGTTAGTGCTTTGGACGGCGATGATGAAGACGCCAATGGCCACGGCAACAGCTTCGACGAAGATGGCGAGGGAGTTGCTATGATCTCTCAGAACATTAGTGAGGAGCATGAGGAGTTCGAGTTTAGTGAGGTTATGATCCACCAGGTCATTCATACAATTGGTAAGTTGTTACCGATTTACATTGGCACTGCAACTTTATTAACAAATGGCTAGAATTCTGTCTGAACTGTGTCTCTCACACTGCCTCCTACCTCAGACTTTGGGCTTTGTCTCTCGCTCATCAACAGCTGAGTATTGTGCTTTGGTCCATGACTCTTGGCCCAGCTCTCAAAATGAGCGGCGTTGTCGGTGTCATCATGATTGTTGTTTGTTTTACTATGTGGTTTTTCTTGAGTAAGTATTGCCAGTCCCGCCTATCTTGTTTGTTCACTAACGCATCCCAGCCATTGCTATTCTCGTTTGTATGGAGGGTACCAGTGCCATGTTGCACTCCCTGCGTCTCGCTTGGGTCGAGTCGTTCTCCAAGTTCGCAGAGTTTGCCGGTTGGCCCTTTGCGCCTTTCTCGTTCAACACCCTGCTGGAAGAGTCGGAAGAGCTCAAGGACTACTTGGGTTAATTGGAAGGGTTCGCATATATGTTGTCTTTTTTTTTTATAGCAGTAGACAGTGATATTTTTATTGTATCATAGGTAGCATAGTGCAACATTAGAAACTCTGGGCTTTTGCGAAGTTTTCTGACATGAAAGTCAAGCTGTTTGATAGGCAGATTGCCCACGTAATGCCTTGTAACTATAGAATCAAGCCTTCTTGTACATGTCCGTGAACGTTTCTGGAGCTATATCCTCTTCATCCCCAAAGAGGTGCTGTCACCTCGACAGCTCTCTCCACCACCGCTCTCACTCTGTCTGCAAAAACCTTGTTGTTAGACTCAACCTCGAGATCTTCCAACCAAACCGTAGCATTCATCCTGTCCACCTTAATGGACACTCCTGGCACAGGAATGCCAATCTTGTGCAGCCTGTCAATCTCCTTCTGTTGTCTCTCCTGGAGTTGTGTATCCTCACCATCCTCCTCTGTCTTCATGGCATCGTCGGCCTCGTCCTTCTTGATCTTATCTTCGGCGTCCTCTATAGCTGGCAGTTTGGGGGTCGTGACTGGAGCAACGTTGTCTTGACCGAACTGAGCTTCGAGGAACCAGAGAAGACGCTCAAGGCGCTCCTCTGGGGAGGCAGAGTGGTGAGGGTTCACATCAGGTAGCTCGTGCGAGTGGGAATGCTTAGCGGAGGAGCGCTTCACAGCAGCAGGAGAACTCTCCACGGAGAAGAGAACAGCCATGACGGAGTCGGCAATGCCGTCGTTGAGCATATTGCCCTCCCACTCGAGCTCAACCTCGCCGTTTGTGCGGTATCGGACTGAGACACATCCCATGACGAGGTAAGCTGCAACGAGGCTAGCAACCTCTTCATCAGCATCCTCTTGCTTCGTTTCCTCGCTATCCGTGATCATATGATCGCCATTTCCATTGCTTTGGCCATTCTTCCCACGACGCATCTCGGGGAGTTCTTCGATGTTGCCAAACGTGCCCTCCAGAGCCCACTTGACGAGGTCGACACCTGCAGCACTGAGGGTCAGGCGCTGCTTGCAGGTGATGGTGGTTGTGTTTAGACCCGCGTACTCTCGGAGATCCTCGGGCGCCATGAGAGAAAGCTTGAAGTCGTTCTGGACGAGGACGCCAGTAACGAGAGGAGGTGCAGCACTTTGATCAGGATGAATGCTCTGAGGAGGCTGAATCGATGCAAGTTTTCCAACGACCTTGGCAGTCTTATCGGCTCTGAAGGGGATACGAAGCTCTTCACAGTTGCGTGGTGAGTAGACTTTGACCTTTGCCGTTTTGTTTGCGTTGAGAGAGAGGAGTTTGGATTTGAGACGCATCATGTTGTGCTGTTCGCCATGAACAAGAATCTGTGACAAACGTTAGCATAATGTTTGATGGTGCATGAGAGAGGAGGCAGACGTACAACGACAGGAGCTGCAACTTCTTCGATAAATTCACGGTTCTCGACGCCATCAACATGAGCCGCGAACGAGTATTCCTGAACGCTACACCTTCGAGGAATGAGGACTTTCTCGCCATCTCCTCCGGGCATTCGACGAGCGCCCGCCATACTACGAGACATGACTGCCTGGATCTGATCAGGTTCTTGCATGATCTGCTTAGCCATTGTGCCTTCGACACTGTAACCCGTGATGATCACACCGTTCTTCTCGCTGGGCGCCCACCGTTCTAGTAGCTCGCGGCTGACACCATTCTGCAGCATACCAGGACTGGCAAGCATGACACACCCGCCAACATCGTCGAACCTGTCCAAGTTCTTGAGAGAACGGATGTACTTAAAGTCCCACGGTCCACCCTTACCAGCTCCATCGCCAGACGCCTCTGCCTCGGCCATTCGCTCACGGAACAAGCGCTTGATGTTGTCGTTCATGGCACCAACGTAGGTCTGGTAGATAAGCATACACTTCCTGGCAAGGTTACTGGCATAGTAGATGGGGTACTTCTGGAAGTCAGCATGCTTGCCCCAGTACTCATCCAGAATCAGGAGCAGCTCCTGAGCTCGTCCGAGGGCAAAGACTGGCATGAGGACACGACCGCCTCGGTTGAGGATACTTGTGATGGACTTCATAAGGGCCTGTTCTCTCTCTAGGCGAGGGACATGAGAAGCAATGCCGTAGGTGGATTCAGTAATAAGAACATCAATCTTGACGCCCTTAGGAACCTCTGCTGACACTAAATGTCGATCTTGTTCGCGAGAGTAGTCACCTGTGAAGAAGATGTTGAGGCCAGCAATCTCGATAAGGAACATGGCAGCACCAAGAACATGGCCGGCAGGGTAAGGGGTGATCCTGATGGAGGAGATAGTATGAGTTGTGTGGTAATCGATGGCCTCGATCTGAGGGAATGTGTTTAGATGGTCTTGCTCAGTATACACTGGCTGTGTAGTAGGATTCGATGAGGTATTTCCCACTCGAACACTATCCTGAATGAGCCACTTGTAGATAGCCTTTGTGGGATGGGTCATAAAGACACGACCCCTGAAGTTCGTCTTTGCGAGAACGTATGGTAAGGATGCTGCATGGTCGATGTGGAAACTATGGCTGATTAGCTGGGATCCTCTGGTGACATCTGGCTATCTAGGGATGATATTGGCGACTGGCAATTTGGGACAGGACGGCATCACAAGGACGAACAGCAAGGGCGTAAGGTAAGGGAACGGGCAAACTGTATTGTATTGATCTGGCATACAAGAAAGCAAAGTCGTGGGTGTCGTCATCACGCGAGCACGATACAGGCCGCGATAGCACGGCGCAATACGAGGCGGTTCTGTACCATCCGTTCTATCACATCACATAATATCAAAACACAAAGTCGTCCCTCGCCCTGTCCAGCCTATGTACATCGTCGCGGGAGTGGAAAGAGGGGGTCGCTTACTGGCTGATGAGAAGAACGTCGACGGTGCTAAGATCGAAATCGTCGTAGAAGGGCAGTGCAGCGAGTCCATCGTATGCGGGGTGTTGGCCGGCGTCAAGCTGGTGAAGGGCATTAGACAAGTATGCGATAGACTTATCGACCTGTTCTTACCATAACCGTCTTTCCCTTGTATTGGATAATATGACATGACCTTCCGACTTCGTTTCCTCCTCCTAGACAAAGAAACATAAGCTCATCTGAAGGATCCACTGGCTCTTCCGCCGCAGCCGCGTTCATAGCGGAAGCCTTTCGTTTGGATGCCATTGTTGTAGATCCGCCGAGCTATGGTCCAGCTCACATTCGACGTCGAGGTTCTGTATAGATTATTAGTAGAAGAAGCCTTCGGCCATAAGCTGTCTGATAGAAGGCTGCAGTACACAGCTGATGAAACTGCAACTGGCCGCAGGGATAACAAAAGAGATCGGATCACTATATCAATTAATTAATGGATGGATGAATGAATGAAATAGGCGGGCAGCACGGGCAAAAACGAGGCAGACGCGTTTCTTTGAACAATGAACGGATAAAAGCCGGCGTTTATTTGACGGGAGCTTGCTTTATTATTAGTGGAGGGGGCTTTCAAAAAGAAAGGGATCCAACCGACGTACGTATTTTACGGGAGGAGGCTCTGCGCACGTGACGTTAAAACTACGCGACCTCCGTTTTACGGGCGAAGCTGCCTCCTTCACAGCCAACCCCCAGCGAGTTAACACCTTCGCCCAACGACGATATCCAGCGCCTCCATCTCGAAACGAAGTCTGGGCGCTTTCCAACAGCGGATCTCTCACCTGCCGAACCTTTTTACAGCGTTTCCGAGTGCCCCGCCGAGATTCAGCGCGTCGGATGGGAGGCGTCGCGATTGATTTGACAGGCTCATCTGCCTGCTGAGCTAACACACTCAACTCACGCATTTCTTGCAACTTGCTTTATTCTCGACCGACAAAGCAGTCACGAACGGGAAAACTCATCATGGCTCAGCCTCAGCCTCAGACGCAGATGCAGGTGCCGCCTCGCGCATTCTCTCCGCCGCAGCATTCACCCTCGCCTGCCGCGTCGCAGTCCAGCTTCGCCCTCCCACCGCAGAAACGAGCTCGAACCGACGGGCCATCCTCGCAACCCGAATCGCCATATGCTACATCCCCTTACGCCGCGAGTCCAGGTGCTACTCCAGGCGCCACAGCTACGCCGCCTGCTGGGACTGGATCTCCTGCATTTGTGCAAAGCCCTGCTCTGCCACAACCGTATGCCACACCCTACACCAACGGCCACACAACGCCTGGCCTTAATCTCCCTGACGTACGACCGAACTCAACACCTCCTATTCAGCAGACTCAGCAGCTACAGCAGTCTATACCTCAATATACTAATGCCACAATGACTCCTGTTCCTGTACCCACTCCTGGTCAGCTAATGACCCCCACTCCTGGTCAGCTAATGACCCCAACTCCTGGCCCCGGAGTCATGGGGCCTCCCCAAAGGCCAGCAGAGCGACCAACAAAGGATTACGAATACGATGTGACAGATTCACTTGCCGGTACTGGCATCGACCTTCGAGCTGAGGAGCAGTATATGAACGACCTGTATGCGACCGGTTTCGACGAAGCGCGGACGGGCTTTGCCCACCAGCCGCCGGGGCCAAAGTCGAGCTTCTACGGTGCCGGGCCAGCAAACCAGCCAGCCCAGTCTGTTCCGGATCAACCACAGGATCAGTTTGCTGCACAGCAAGCGGAGAGGGCTTGGTCAGAGTCGTCGATGCGACTTGCGCTTCAACGGACACAGGAGATAAGTGATCCTTTTTTGCTGGTCGCTTTGCTGCATCGACGCGCGGACAAAATTGCACGAGAACACCACCTGGCGCTGAACTTGGACCTGAAGAACAACAGTCAAACCATGGGGAAGATGAGGCTTCCGGAACAATTTCCTGCGCCTAAGGTGACTGTTAAAGTGACTCCAGGCCCAGATTCGACCATGGTTCATACAACCGGCTCATACATCCCACACGATGCTTTTCTAGTTGATCAGTTGGCATTGATGTCTATTGCAACAAAGCAGCGACTCCGAGAACTAGTGGAAGATGCACATGTAGTGGCAACGAATAGGCAAAAGACATCTCATGGCGACATACCCGAGGAATGGACTCCAGCGGCAGCTCCTATGAATGCTGAGCCACTCGAGCCCATTGAGAAGCCAGCGGATGCGGTCAACGGTGTCGACGGGACCCCTGTGGAGAGTGCGAACGGGGATAGCACGAATCCACTGAAGCGTAAGTAGAACCGGCAGTACGTATTCAGTTTTTACTCACACTCTACAGGTTCCAGCGATGCAGCTGGATTGACCAACGGTGCGCCGCCAGTCAAGCTGCCTAAAGTGTCGTCGTATATGACAACGACGATGCGGGACCTTGCTAGACAGGAGCGTGACTGGGAAGAGGCACGACTCCGCAAGCGCCAGAAACGCAAGGATGGTATACCAGACTCGGGAGCCACGACATCACGTGCTGGTAGCGTGGCGCCTGGCACTCCTGGTTCTGTAGCGCCAGAAGCTCCAAAAGCAATGACGAAGAAGGAGATGAAGAAGAACCAGCAGATGAAGGCTGCTGAAATTGACAGTCATCAGAGCCAAAACACCACGAGTAGCCTCTTTGCTGGCTTCGGGGGTAAGAGCGGACTGTTTGGTAAAAAGAAGGCTGGCAAGACATACGACTGGATGACTCGAGGCAGCGGAGCCAGCACGCCGACCAGAAACGTTGCGGGTGCCGGAAAAGGACCCGGAGGGCTGGGAGCGACGCCGGCACCTGCAAACATGGCCATGACTACCGAGGGCCGCAACCGACTTGGCACGTGGAGAGAGGACAAAGAAAAGGGGCGGAATATCCAGCTTCGCGATTGGGTTTCAGTATTAGAAAGGGACGGAAGAGAAGGCAAGGCGCTTCAAAAGGCGTACCTTTACCTGGACGCATCGAACCCCAAATAAACACAGCACAGCACAGCACAGCACATCATAACAAACTATAGCTATCAAAATGCGGCGAGGTAATGGGATAGGGAAGATGTGAGATGAGATTTCGTGACACACGGCCAGGGCTAGGGATGATCAGCTAGTGGAAGAAGATACCCTGCGCAGCGTGCATGGCTTGATATTACTTAGCACGGCGTTTTATGTTTTTTCTTACTAAAGGCATGACTTTGGGGACAGGCAGTCCTTTTTTTCTTCATTCTGGCATGCAGTATAGGAAATGAATGGGAGAGGGTAGTTTTTGACGGCATGAAGATTGGGGATTCTTTTGAGACTGAGGGAATTCGACGATGCTGTTGAGGCGTACACCGTAGGAAGATGGGTGCGCCATGTATTTCTTGGGCTTTTCTTTCAGCCATTTTCACCCTACTTTTCTGAAGCTTTGGAGCTCAGCGAAAAGGGCTATAGTTTGGGAAGAGAGGTGAAGGGACAAGGGTCTTCTAGGGAGTGATGAAAGAATAGACCCCCTATGAACCTGGCCTGACCTGAACTTGAACTTGAACTTTAAGTTGAGCTCGTGATGAGACTTTTGTTTGACGGAAACATTCCTATGTTGTAGCAAGGGAGAAATGGCTCTTTGACCTTTCCATGCGATAGATAGGTAAGCAAGGGAAGACAAGAAAACTTTTAAGACCCAGACCTAAGTGATAAAAAAAAAAACTTAGATAATTTAGTGCAAGTTGAGGGGATTCATTGTTAGATTTATTGTGGCATCCTCTTCTTAAGTCTTATTGAGAGTCAATTACAAATGCTTCGTCTGTCTGATGTGCTTAGAAAAGTGGGACTCACAACTATTGCGGGCAGAATCGCCATTTCCCCTCCCTTGAATCATTAACAATCAAAAAGAGTTCAATTCTTTTTTGTCTCTACAATTTAATTGATTCTTGAAAAAGGGTCCAGATCGACCTGTTACAAAGGAACATAGACAACGCCACATTCTGTTGAGTTCAAGACAAGCACGCCCTCACCTCAAAGTCTCCAAGTACTTCCCCATTCAGTCACAGCCACAAGGGAGAGAGGGAGACTAATTAAGCACCCAACAACTAGATCTCGTACCCGTTCGGGAGGATTCGTGCACTTGGCGATACGGGAGGCGATCATCATGGCAATCGCGGTTGGTTCACGGAGTTCCTCAGTCTAGTCTTGCTCTATCCAGAGATCCCTTGCTTCGAGCCGGTATGGACTATCGTATCTAACGGCATGGGCCTAGGCAATCGGCCAGATCTGCTCAACGGCGTCGATCAAGGGTAATCTGGAACAATGTGTCAAGTTGGTGGCGAGTGCGGCGCGGGGTCAAGCAAAAGTAAGTTGAACCTGAATCTCGTTGGGTCTTGTTGGGCATGCAAGAGTGTCTGGCCTCGAGTAATCTCTACATCCCTCGATCGAGATGGGACACTAGCGATTCGACTTGTCAGTTGTCGTAAGGAGACACATGATCTGGATTCGAAGGGGGCAGTCGGTTCGTGGAACCGTGAGACATGCCCTAGGGCCCAAGCTGCAAGACCTCTTTACGTCGCTTGGAATATGTCTCATTAAATACCCAAAACAGCGATACTTCTCTTCGGGTGGCTTCTGATCTTGCGCACACGGTATACTTACATGCAGCCATGCTAGGTACTCTTCCTCCCCGAGGCTTCAGACTATATCGCCCCAGATGGACAGACATCGCTGCAACTTGCAGAGCCACAGTCGACATCTCCCTTCGTGAAGGGTCTCCAGGAGGCAGCTCGTGAGCACAGCGTCGCTATTCATGTGGGTATTCACCATCGTGAAGAGGGCCAAGACCAGTCAAAGAGGATTCTCAACCGTGCGTTGTACATCACTGCCAACGGAGATATCAACGACGCAACAACATATGATAAGCTCCATGTGTTTGACTATGGCAGTCTAAAGGAGAGTGCAACAGTGCAGCCTGGAATAAGCCTGACAGCACCGTTTGACTCCCCCATAGGCCGCATCGGGAGCCTCATCTGCTTTGACTTGCGATTCCCCGAGGCAGGATTGGCACTCGCACAGCCAGGACCTCACAGCGCATGGAAGAACAAGCCAGCGCAGATCATCACATACCCAAGTGCATTCACCCTTCGAACAGGTGCAGCACACTGGGAGACTCTTCTCCGATCCAGGGCCATTGAGACACAGAGCTATGTAATTGCAGCAGCACAAGTTGGACGACATAACGAGAAGCGAGCTAGTTGGGGACAGAGTATTGTCGCTGATCCATGGGGGAATGTAGTCCTGAAGTTGCAGGGCGTGAAAGAGGGAGAGCCTCAGGGGACTGCTGAGGATGGCGCGGAGGGTGAAATAGGGTTTGTTGATATTGACCTTGAGCATTTGGAGAAGGTTAGGAGGGAGATGCCTCTTCAGAGGCGAATGTGAGTTGATTCATTCATCTGTGGGTTCAACCTAGGTATGCTAATAGTTGCAGTGATGTTTATCCTGAGCTGTAATCCAGATAGGTGGACTATATTAGATCTAAGACAGCATGTAGAAAGTAATCGATACAGAGTCATACCCAGTCAGTGGGTGAAAATTCGATGCCTCTCTATGGCCATTTGTCCAAGTGCCGGGGCTATTGGAAAGTGTTTTATTCACAGTGATATAGATAAAGAACTATTTCTGTTGCTAAAGAGCCGCAACAAAGATGCGACTCAGCATTAACTATTATTATGCTAAGCGATGTTTGATATGCACAAATGTTTAAGTGACTGCTTCTCAAATGTTATATGTTCTTTGCATCCAATGCAACTTATGTTTTGTAATAATAAGAACATTTGCAATCTCTCTGACTTACTCGCTGAACCAGGCATACGCAGAAACATTTGACCGAAGATCTAATCTGATTCTTTGCAAGACCTTAATCAAACCGTTTTGAACCCTGAGAGCCTGAAGTGAGACAAGCATATTGAGATTCCCACCGGTCGACCATTGCGGTTTAGCATGCGAGGAACACCTGTCATTGCCACCTGAGGCTCAAGCGATATCATCATCCCTTGAGGCTTGAGGCTTGGACCCTTCTAGAGTACGGCACTCGCCGAAGGGCACGGGGAATGACAACCCCAGCTCCCGTACAAGAGAGATTGACCATGATCAAAGCCAAAGCCAAAGCCAAAGCCAAAGCCAAACCAAAGCTCAGCCCCGTCAGAATCAGGACCGACAGAATGGATCGGTACTGCACTGTACATCAATAAGTCCCGGGTGGCTGGGACGGCAAGCAAGGGTATCTGGTTCCGAGAGACACATGACCGTATCCATGCTGTTGAGCTCCTGGAAGAGACGAACTGTCTAGGTAGGTAGGCGAACGGTAGAAGAACAAGGGTTGAGAAGAAGACAGGCTGAAAGAAACGCTCAGTCACAGGAACCATTTTGTTTGACTTTTCTTCTTCTTTGGTCGGACATGGATTTCATACCGGATAGCATGGGCAAGGATATAAGCATGGATATGTATGGGTTTGTTTGAACAGCATGTAACGGGAGAAGAAGACAAAAACAATGCCGAGATGACGATCTGTCAACTTTGGCCCTGTCCACTTCTGGCGATACTGTAGCCTCGATCCAACATGTCTCCATAGAAGCAGAAAAAGAAGTTTTCTCTTTCTTCTTCCCGCACGAGCCCCCTTTCGCTATTGGTTGATATGTAGTATGTACAGTAAGTACTAGGAAACTTTGCCAGCAAATTCCCGGTTGGAGAATATCGTGGTCTCAGCTCTTGGTGTTTGCGCTTAGTGCTGCGACGTTGCAGCCTGGTCTTGGATGTTACCAAGTTGCTGGGTTCGGTAGAGAGAAAGCAGAAAATTTTCTCGGTCTTTCAGCCTCGTTGTGAAACGGTTGTTTTTTGTTTTTGGTGCGTGTTGGGTTTGGAGAAGGTATATCGGGGCGGTATTCCGTTGAGGATGATACTCGCTGTAACGCAAGGCAAGGCTGATGATAATGGATGTTCTATATCATATTGGATGCGAATATAGGTACTTGGTACTTGGGTGTCTTGCATCATGTTTACCTGGCTACTTAATTGTTGAAGTTAAGATATTGAAGTGGCTGTCTTAGTACCCAATGCGGTTGTGACGGAAGCACATGCCGAGTGATGGTTTTTGGGTAGACCATCACGATCATTAACTCAATCGTGTCTTGACTAGGAGGACTAGTTTTCGTCGTATTGTATCCCTAGTCCTTTTTTTTTTGTTACTGATTTTTGCTTCTTTCCGCTGCCCTTGACCTTTGAGTTGGAATAGTTAGTTACAGCCTCATCCTTTCCAAAGTCGCAGAAGAAACAACAAACCAAGACAAACGCTTTGATTGTATCCACTTTATTGATACCATCACCGAGCATGAGGTGAGGTCAGGGTGCTGTAAATATGGATATGGATTGGATACTTGGATACTTGTGTACTGTACTGTGTGAATGTTAGAGACACGCCTCGCTGACCCCTGTCCTTGACCTATCCCTGTCCTTGTTCCAACTCATGCTCCTTCCTTGTCGATATTCCATGTCCATGCAAGATTCCCGTCTCGCCTCTTTGATTAATCAATATGCACAGTTGGGGCTTCCAATTTTTCTTTCCTTCCTTTTTTTCTTCTCGTATTTTTCCTTCGTCTCACACCCTCCCTCCTTCCCCCCGTCGAGGCCGTTGCATCTTGCACCTTCCTTTCGCTTCGGCTTCTTCTTTTCTGCACCTGCCTGAAGAAAACCCACTCTCCACCTCACCTTCCCAACGCTTCGGTCCCGGGAGCCAGGCTGCATTAGCCCGGTTTCACCATGACCAAGACGGCAAAGGCTCATGTACAGTCGGTACGTACCGGTACATGACGCAGACTTGGGATGAGGGAAGGTTCTGTACCCCAGCCTAAAGGAGGAAGCTGTCAATGTCATCTTGCATTAGCCTATTTATCATGTTCAGGGGTTAGGTAGTCGACTTGGACTCAATTCTTTTTTAGCATCCATCTCTACTGTACCTACGTACCATATTAGCTGAGTTTTTAGCTCACTCATTATTCATGGAGCAGACTAAGAGAAGAAAGAAGAAAAGAAAAAAGAAACAGTAATGTCTGTTCTTGCCGTTGCTTCTGGTGTTGGTCTGGAATATTGCTCTTCCTGTCTCAGTTATTCTTTTCTTTTTCTTTTTCTCACTGACTGAGTGAATCTGTTTTTATCATTTGTCTCTTTTCTCATTATGACGCCTCATGCATCCACTTTATGCAAGGCACCGTAATTAACCTTTTTGTCTCATCTCGTCTTGTTGGGTTGGGTTGGCCATTAATGGATGTTGGCTTTGTTCTCTCATTCGATCATTCATTCATCAATCATCATTCTTCTTCTGAGTCAAACAGTATCCGTACATACATACATAGGTACATACAATGCCTGATTGTTTTGTTTTCTCTCTTGAGATCTGATCTGTTACTCTGTTTCAGTTCGTATTCAAACGCAAACTTTTCTATTCTCGTAGTCAAGTCAACCCAACCAATCTCGCAAACAAACTGTCGGTCGATCCGATCCGATGCAATCCAATCAATCGAGACTCTTCTCTCATGAGTTGCTTCTTTTGTTGTCTCGTTGCGACTCGTATCTGTACCCCGGCCGCCGGCGTCTCTCTTCTTCTTCTTCTATTTCCAATTAGTTACCGAGACAAGACATTGATTGTTTGTTTGACAAGTACTGCAGCGTTGTGAGACGGGTTCTTGATTGCAAGGTACGGACGGATACTGTACGTGGAACGAATCAGCCTCGGCTGGTAATCTTCTGCTTCTGCTTGTGTCACCGAGCGCGAGTCTCTAGCTGAACCTGTGAGATTCTTCTTGGATGTAGTGAGTGGCATGTCAAATCAGTCTCTATTAGCCCATCTTTGAGATCTGGACCTCTTTCTCATCGCGTGATGCCTTCTCTACCTTATCTTTCCATGTCTTGTCCCTGGTGTATGTATGTATTCGTTTTCGTTTCTGAGGACAGCCAACAAACATTTGCTCTATTGCCTAGGTACTAATATATTCTTACGGTTATGAAACGGGCGACATTCAAACGCCTCCAGGACAAGGATCTCTATCACGAGAAACTTAGCCGCCATCCAACAGCTCTTTTCCCCTCTGATTATGACGAAGCACTTTATTCTCCCTTTCTGACTCTTGACTCTGTCGCTTTGACTTTCCAAGCGCCGGAATCAGCCATCCGTAGTCCTCCCTCCCGTCATCGTCATCATAATAGCTGAATCATTGCGTGTCAAGGCCCCCCCCCCCCCTCCCTCT